>NW_007727367.1:345349-346058 GCF_000696425.1 Galeopterus variegatus | reverse complement strand
AGCGCCGCCGCGCTTCCCAAGCGGCGCACTATCCAGTGCGCCACCGGGCCGGCCCCATCATCCCCAATTTTGCCAGATGGGGTGCAGGACCTTAATAATGCTGCATAAAGGTTTAAAGGTAAAGTTACAGTTTTTTGTTTAGGGATCACCCCAGGTTCCATCACTTGGAGTCATAGCCCTGGTCCCAGGACTACCGCATCAGGTAGGGAAAAAAAAAAAGTTCAGGTGATGCACGGACAATTTGCACAGCTGTACCAGCATTCACTCCTACATGCTCTTCCCCCAACCCCCCAGGAAAGTTGGGGATTCTGTCTTGGCTTTTCTCATCTTGAGTGTGAGCACACATACTCATGAAGGCATGTAGGCCAGCCCTCCATGCTATATTTCCCCCCCGCATTAGTCCAAAGGTGTATCACTCTCCTGTTCCAATTCTCTATCAAACCACTACTTTGAGGATGATGTGCAGCATGATCAGTGTCCACGCTTTTTTGTCCCTTGGTCTGAAGAAATGTAACGTAGCAGTCTTAAATTGGTATATTCTCTTCTGTTCATGTCCTTTCATAATACTTTGAGCATTTACATCTACCACCAGGTATGCAAAAGTCCAGTCCAGGGTAAGTGTCTATTCCTGCCAGGATCTACTTATAGCCACCCAGGGCTACCCCCAGACATCTGATATAGTCTCTGTGCTACATTTACATGTGGGGCC
>NW_007727367.1:342885-344473 GCF_000696425.1 Galeopterus variegatus | reverse complement strand
CCACCCAGGGCTACCCCCAGACATCTGATATAGTCTCTGTGCTACATTTACATGTGGGGCCCCAGGAATCAGTCCTAACATGTTCTTCAGTTTCTGATATTATAGCATCGATGTTGTCTATTGTTACACTCAGGACCTGTATCAAGTCCAATCTTTCCTAACTAAATTATAACAGTAAGCTGGTAAATTCAAATAAACCTGTGGCAAAATCAGGATCTTCCCCTCATGAAGGCAAGCTATGATTGGCTCATTTCCAAGGTTGAGATCAAGAAAAAAGCATTTGCAAGAACAGTCACTGTTACTGTTGTGCTTTAGTTTGTCATGTTATTTGCACTGTTGAACCATATCAGGGACTGCTGATGCTGTAGATGGTGCTACTTTATTCAAGCCTTGATAATCTACTGTTAGTCTCCATGAGCTCTCCCCTTTTCACAGGCCACAAAGGACTATGGTACAGAGAATTTGTTGGTATCAGCACTTAACCTGAATTTTATTTTCTTTACTATTACATACCTTACATGGTATTTTTCTTTCAGGGGTTGGTGACATTCGTGGATGTGGCTATAGACTTTTCTAAGGAAGAATGGGAATGCCTGGGCCCTGCTCAGAGAGATTTATACAGAGACGTGATGTTGGAGAACTACGGCAGCTTTGTGTCACTGGGTAAGGTTGTCTGTCCCCTGTAACTCAGAACATGTTCTTTCCACTAGGAATTCTAGGGCTGCATTAAATGTCTAAATTTCTGTTCCCTGCTCCAAAAATTTGGTTTAAGCTTTGTTTATTTGAAATAAGTCATCTCTCTCAGGCACCTTTATATTTCCTATTCTTTACTGACTTTCACACCTTCCCTTGGCTCATTATGTAATTGACTTTCCTTCTTGATTTTTAAGGAGATAGAACAACCTGTAGGGCTTAGATGATGATGGCTCATCTAAAATTTAGGAAAACACATATCCTGGTATTTTTATGTTTGAAAGCTATAACCTAGGAATTTTGTATTTAATGTTGAAAGAATTTCATAGGAAGAATCATTGATTATGTCTTGAGGCATCTTACCAAAATAACTAGAGATAAAGCCCATGTATATTTACATTTAAATAATACCTTTTCCCCCTCATTTGTCTTTTTGTTCCTTGTGCTCCTTGGGTTGGCTTAATGTGAATATCTTCCAACTTCTTCATTATTCTTTTTTCCAAAAGCTCTTCTGAAGTCCATTTTTAAAATTTTTTCTTTTTTAATGATTTTAAGAGTTTGAACTAAACAGTATGCTAAGTGTCCATATACTCTCCAGCCAGTTTTCCCTAATGTTATCAATTTACATAAGCATAGGACAATTATCTAAACCAGAAAATGAACTTTGACACAATTATTAAATTATCCATATCCCTTATTCAAATATCGTTAATTATCCTGGTAGTATACATGTACTGATTCAGGATCACACATTGCATTTAGTCGTCATATCTCTGTAGTCCTCTCTAGTTAAAAATTTTCCTTCTTTTTAGTGACCTTCACACTTTTGAACTGCCTTGACCTGTTATTATACAGAATATTCCTGGATTTGGGCTTGCCAGTGAGCTCAGTTGGT
>NW_007727367.1:340840-342284 GCF_000696425.1 Galeopterus variegatus | reverse complement strand
AACAAAACAAAAATATTCCTGGATTTGGTTTGTGTAGTATTTTATGATTAGATTAAGCTTCTGTATTTTTGGCAAGAATACCAGAGAAGTGATTTGTACTCTTTTCTGTGCATCACATCAGGAGATAAATGTCTGTATTTCTTGTTACTGGTGATGCTAACTTTGATCAGTCGGGTAAAGTGGCATCCTCCAGCATTCTGTATTGTAAAGCCAGTACTTTTACCTTTGCAATCAGTAAGTAGCTTGTTGTGAAGTACTTTGAGATTCTACAAATATCCTCCATTGAATGATACTTTCACCGCATATTTTAGTTTCCATCAATGATTCCTGCACTTAACAGTATTTACTCTGGTGTTTGCCAGATGGTTATTTTCTGTTTCCCTCATTCTTCTGAGGAAGTTGAATTTGCTTTAGGTCCAAACAACACTAAATCAAAATATTTTTTGGTTTATATATTTATTTTTAACATCCTGTTTCTTTGAGCAGGTCTTGCCATTTTGAAGCCATCAGTGATTTCTCTTTTAGAACAGGGGAAAGAACCCTGGATGGTTGAGAAAGCAGAATGGTATCCAGGTGAGTAAGAGTATTGGGAAGCAACAGGAATGCATTGCAGGGAAGCCCAAACTGGTCAGAGCTGTGGTGTCTTTCCTTTAACATACTGAATGGAAAGCTTCCTTTAATGACCCGTTTAATGTCTTAGGAGACAAAGTTTGAGAAATGGGGAGAATATCAGAGGTTTTTTACAAGAACTTTTTTTTTCTAGCAGATATATTGCATATTTAGCATATTTTAGCATAATAGACATAATCAATTAGATGTATAAAAGTATACAGTTTGATTGATTTTGATGTAGTATATATTTTTGAAACCATCATTATAATTAAGAAAATAAACATACTGATCACTCCCACTGCTTCTGATGCAAGGGAGAAAGCCTTCAATGTTTCATGATTGAATTCAATGTTTCTTATAGTCCTTTTGACTAATGGCCTTTACTTGAGAAAGTAAGTTCCCTTCTATTCTTAGTTGGGTAAGAATTTTTATGATGACTCTATAATTTTATGAAAAGTATTTTCTGCCTTTATCCAACTGATCATATACTATTTTTAAAAATATGTTGATGTGTTGATATTCAAATATTAATCCAACTTGCATTTATGGGGTAAACTCCACTGGGTCATGTTTTATTATGTATTTATATATATTATTGGATTCTATTTGCTGGTATTTTAAAAGGATTTTTGCACTTGTAATCATGACAAAAATCTGTAGTTTTCTAACGTTCCTATTTTTAATAGCAGGGACATTTGGGGTTCCTACAATGAGTTGGGAGCCATTTCTATATCCCAAAAGATTTTCTGTAGATTGGGTATTATTTCTTCCATAACTATTTAGTAGAATTTACCAATAAAGCCATTTGGGCTATGTTTGTCCTTGGGACAAT
>NW_007727367.1:340554-340830 GCF_000696425.1 Galeopterus variegatus | reverse complement strand
AAAATACCTGGAACTGGGTGATTTATAAAGAAAAACAAAATTTATTGCTTACAGTTTCTGAAGGGTGGGAAGTCCACAGTGCAGTGAACATGTCTGGTGAGGGTCTTGGTGGTGGCAACAGTGATGGGAGGGTACCACATTGCAAAAATGGCAAAAGTGGAGAGAGAGTAACCTCCTCATTCACTCTTCTTTTAAAGCCCTACAAACCATGCCCATGACCACCATTTTTAATCCATTCACCGTGGCATGGTCCTACAATTTAATCACCTCTTCAAG
>NW_007727367.1:322685-338865 GCF_000696425.1 Galeopterus variegatus | reverse complement strand
CTATTTTAGTAGAATTATCTGTTTCTTGCTTTACTTCTGTCAATTTTTGCTTCATATATTTTGAGACTCTGTCATTGTGCATCTACACATTTCTTATTCCTAAGCCTTCCTTATGAATTGTCCCTTTCGTCACTATTATAAAATTATCTTTGATAATATAGATTACCTTCTTGTCTGTTTTATCTGGTATTAATATAGCCATTCCAACCTTTTTTTCCTCCACATTGAATGCCAATGCAGCCGTAACTTGGTATCCGTTAGGGATTGGTTCCAGGACCTCCCTCAGACACCAAAATCCACAGATGCTCAAGTCCCTGATATAAAATGGTATAGTATTTGCATATAACCTATATACATCCTCTAGTATTCTTTAAATCATCTCTAGATTACTTATAATAGTTAATACAATATAAATGCTATGTCCATAGTTGTTATAACTGTATTGTTTAGGGAATAATGACAAGAAAAAAAGTCTGTACTTGTTCAATACACACTTTTTTTTTTCAAATATTTTTAATCAGTGGGTGTTGAATCCACAGATACTGAACCCACAAATATGGAGGGTGACTGTTATCCAAGCCAGTTACTTCCTTTTTTAAATTCTTTTTATGGCTGGCTGGTACAGGATCGAACCCTGGACCTTGGTATTAGCACCACACTCTAACCAACTGAGCTAACTGGCCAGCCCCATTTACTTCTTAAGAGTATTATTTTATATTTGACTGCTTCTAACATAGACATTTCATTTCTTCTAAAGCAGGAAAATATGTTTATTTTCTTTCAGATTTGCTGACTAGGTGTGAGACTAAGGATTTATCTCTAAAGAATGGCATTTTTGAAAAGGAATCATTAAAATGGAAAATAATGGAAAGGGTCAGAAATTCTGGCCTTGAGGAATCTTTTTTTGGAAATAAGTGGAAAATCAAGGGACTATTTGAGAGACAACAGGAAACTAAAGAGGAATATTTCAGGCATGTGACAGTCCCATTCGAAAAAATATCAGATGAATTCATCCAGCCTACCTCTCTTGTTCTAAATCAAATAATTCATACTGGAAAGAAACTCTGTGAATTTAAACAGCATGAAAACCTTTCTCAACAGGTAAGAATTTATACCAGTGACAAACTTGATGAAATATGTGGGAAGGCCTTTGTATTTTACACAAATCATGTGAAACATCAGCAAAATCTTCCTGGAAAGAAATGTGATGAATTTAAGGAATGTGGCAGAGACTTTGCTTATGACTCCCAACTTACTCAATATCAAATAAATCATACTAATGAAAAACCCTATGAATGTCAGATGTGTGGAAAGACCTTTAGAAAGCATGCCCATCTTACTCAACATAATCGAATTCACACTGGTGAGAAACCATATGAGTGCAAAGAATGTGGGAAAGCTTTTGTCTGTTGTTCAACATTGATTCAACACAAGAGAACTCATACTAATGAGAAACCCTATGAATGTCCGGAATGTAGAAAGACTTTTAGGCGGAGTGCACATCTTACTCGACATCAAAGAATTCATACTGGTGAGAAACCCTATGAATGTAAAGAATGTGGGAAGGCCTTTGCTTCTGTTTCTGACTTTAATAGACATCAGAAAGTTCACAGTGGTGAGAGACCTTATGAATGTAAAGAATGTGGGACGGCATTTAATAGTCACTCAACTCTAGTTCACCATCAGAGAATTCACACTGGTGAAAAGCCCTTCGAATGTAAGGAATGTGGCAAGGCATTTAATAATTGCTCAACACTTACTCAACACCAGCGAACTCATACTAATGAGAAACCTTATGAATGTCAGGAATGTAGGAAGGCTTTTAGGCAAAGTGCACATCTTACTCGACATCAAAGAATTCACACTGGTGAGAAACCATATGAATGTAAGGAATGTGGGAAGGNCATCAGAGAATTCACACTGGTGAAAAGCCCTTTGAATGTAAGGAATGTGGCAAGGCATTTAATAATTGCTCAACACTTACTCAACACCAGCGAACTCATACTAATGAGAAACCTTATGAATGTGAGGAATGTAGGAAGGCTTTTAGGCAAAGTGCACATCTCACTCGACATCAAAGAATTCACACTGGTGAGAAACCATATGAATGTAAGGAATGTGGGAAGGCCTTCACTTGTGTTTCTGACTTTAATAGACATCATAGAATTCACACTCGTGAGAAACCCTATGAATGTAAAGAATGTGGGAAAGCCTTTAATAATTGCTCAACTCTTATTCAACACCAGAGAATTCACACTGGCGAGAAACCATTTGAATGTAAGCAGTGTGGGAAGGCCTTTATTTCTTGTTCAACATTATTTCAACATCAGAGAATACATACTAATGAGAAACCCTATGAATGTGAGGAATGCAAGAAGGCCTTTAGGCAGAGTGCTCATCTGACTAGACATCTAAGAGTTCACAGTGGTGACAAACCCTATGAATGTCATGAATGTGGGAAGGCTTTCACTTGTTATTCTCATTTTGATAGACATCAGAGGATTCACAAAGGTGAGAAACCCTATGAGTGTAAAGAATGTGGGAAAGTCTTTAATAATTGCTCAACTCTTAATCAACATCAGAGAATTCATACCGGTGTGAAACCCTATGAATGTAAGGAGTGTGGAAAGACCTTTACTTGGCTTTCAAACTTGAATAAACATCAGAAAATTCACACTGGTGAAAAACCCTATGAATGTAAAGATTGTGAAAAGGCTTTTCTGTGTTATTCAACACTTACTCAACACCAGCGAACTCATACTAATGAGAAACCTTATGAATGTCAGGAATGTAGGAAGGCTTTTAGGCAAAGTGCACATCTTACTCGACATCAAAGAATTCACACTGGTGAGAAACCATATGAATGTAAGGAATGTGGGAAGGCCTTCACTTGTGTTTCTGACTTTAATAGACATCATAGAATTCACACTCGTGAGAAACCCTATGAATGTAAAGAATGTGGGAAAGCCTTTAATAATTGCTCAACTCTTATTCAACACCAGAGAATTCACACTGGCGAGAAACCATTTGAATGTAAGCAGTGTGGGAAGGCCTTTATTTCTTGTTCAACATTATTTCAACATCAGAGAATACATACTAATGAGAAACCCTATGAATGTGAGGAATGCAAGAAGGCCTTTAGGCAGAGTGCTCATCTGACTAGACATCTAAGAGTTCACAGTGGTGACAAACCCTATGAATGTCATGAATGTGGGAAGGCTTTCACTTGTTATTCTCATTTTGATAGACATCAGAGGATTCACAAAGGTGAGAAACCCTATGAGTGTAAAGAATGTGGGAAAGTCTTTAATAATTGCTCAACTCTTAATCAACATCAGAGAATTCATACCGGTGTGAAACCCTATGAATGTAAGGAGTGTGGAAAGACCTTTACTTGGCTTTCAAACTTGAATAAACATCAGAAAATTCACACTGGTGAAAAACCCTATGAATGTAAAGATTGTGAAAAGGCTTTTCTGTGTTATTCAACATTTATTCAACACCAGAGAACTCATACTAATGAGAAACCTTATGAATGTCAGGAATGTAGGAAGGCCTTTAGGCAGAGAGCCCATCTTACTCAACATCAAAGAATTCATACTGGTGAGAAACCATATGAATGTAAAGAATGTGGGAAGTCCTTCGCTTGTGTTTCTTACTTTAACAGACATCAGAGAATTCACACTGGTGAGAAACCCTATGAGTGTAAAGAATGTAGGAAGTCCTTTATTGATTGTTCAACTCTTATTCAACATCAGAGAATTCACACTGGTGAGAAACCCTTTGAATGTCGGGAGTGTAGGAAAGCCTTTAGGCAGAGGGCACATCTTACTCAACATCAAAGAATTCATACTGGTGAAAGACCCTATGAATGTAAAGAATGTGGGAAGGCCTTTACTTGTCTTTCACAGGTGAAAAAGCACCAAAGAATACACACATGAGATGAGAAATCCTATGTATTTGAATATTGTCCTTTATTTATTTAACAGTGCTTACTCAAGATCACCAAACTCATATTACAGAGAAACATCTGACATATAAGAAATGTGGGAAACTTTTTATCTGTCAAATTGCTATCCTTTTACATATCAGAATTCGTAATGGTGAGAAGCTTTATGAAAGTAAGGAATGTATAAAAGCTTATTCTCACACTATACTTAACATTATGTAATTTATAATATTAATATAGGAAACCATTAAATTTTCAATTATCTATGTGGAACAGCAAACAATTTGTAAGAGAAGAAAATCCAAAACTTTCTTAACTCACAATTTATTCAGTATCAGAACTTATACAGGAAAAAATAATAAAAATATTAATTATTAGTTAATAAAAAATAAGATATTAACTTTGTTACCACTAAAACAATTATATTTGACTATATCATAACTATAAAATATAACATATTTGGAGAATAACCATGTTGACTTTCTGAATTCAGAAAAGCTTTTACCTATATGATTTTTTTTACAGCATCATTGTAGTTGTGCACTAAAACAATTATATTTGACTATATCATAACTATAAAATATAACATATTTGGAGAATAACTATGTTGACTTTCTGAATTCAGAAAAGCTTTTACCTATATGATTTTTTTTACAGCATCATTGTAGTTGTGTCATTTGCTACCTGTGTTTAATTACCATGCAATTTAAACTCTGTGTGCTTCAGATTACTGATTATTAACTTTGTGGTAAGGTTATTGTGAAGATTAAATGAATCAATTCAGACTAAGACCTTTGGAATAGTTACTGGCAAATAGAAAATGCTCAGTAAATATTAGCTGTCATCACTATTATCCTTATCTTTCCTTTATTATCCATTCTTCGAACATTCATATAAGAAGATTTAACCATGCAAATTTTATTAATATAATGAAATCTACCATCACAACTTGTCCCATAGCAATCTGTGATGATTTAGGGAATGAAAATTAAATATAGTGAGTATGAGGAAAATATTCATTTAAACTTATTTAGGTTGTATCAGGAAATTCACTCTAGAAAGACACTATATGGATTTTTTAAGTAAGTTTTTTTTAGAATTAAGGTGATAGCAGAAGTGATATGTCCATAGCAGATTTCAAAAAACAATGTACATTTTGTGACAATAACTCAAGACAATTAGATACTAACAAAGTTTTTTTAAACTTGGTAATTTATAAACACCACCATTTATAACTCTTGGATTATGTATTAAATATAATGTGAAATGACAGGCTGTTTAGATATGAAAGATAATGAAAGTCCTACATAATAAAACCTGAGGTATGTAGCTCATTTTAGTAAATATTTAAACATTCAAACAGAAAAGCAATAAATTTAAAGTCAACACTAGAAATGTATTACCTAAATTAATTTCATTCAATTAATTTGAGTGAATTACTTAGAGAAATTAATGAAATGGATAAACAGTGGGCTTATCTAAAATCTGTTTGAAACAACCAGTAATATAGGCTAGATTTTGCCAGATGTGATCAAGAGAAGAGAAATGACACAAATGCAACAATGCAAATGGGAAAACGGGAACCGGTCTGTATGTGGGATCCGAACCCTGGGGCGGGAGCGCCGCTGCGCTTCCCAAGTGGCGCACTTATCCAGTGCACCACCGGGCCGGCCCAGGCAGTACATTTTTAATAAGTATTTTGTTCAGTATTAAATTAGAAATATCTAGAGTAAATTTTTTTTACAGGAATATGTAAATTTTTCTAATTGATTCACCAAGCTATAGGAAGTTTGAAGAAAGCCATTGGGGATAAGGGGATTTCAAAACAAAAAAAGAAAAATTTGTTAATTTTCACTTTATAAAAGCATGAGGTACTGTTTACTAAGGAAATTTTGAAGGAAAAGATGATCACTGTAAAAAGTTTGTCAATCCTTTCTACAAGGTTGTATTACCTTGAAAAAAAAATGGACAACAATAGCATCCCCAAATGTCTATGATATATTAGTGTCTTATGTGGAGGTAACTCTAAAAACTTTATCAGTCATCAATGAAAATTAGAAGGCAACTAATGACAGAAAAATGAATATGGAATGGGTAAGTTAAAAGGAAATTACACAGTAGGATGATAGACATAAACCTTATTAATAACTCCAAAAAATGTGGATGGAATGACTGTTAGAGCTGAAAGGAAAATTTTTCTTATTTAAACAAAATACTATGCTGTTTACAAGCCACATATCAGAACATAAAGATATGAAAGGACTGAAATTAAAAGATGGAAAAATGGCATGTCATTGAAAGGCTGACCAAAGAAATCTACACTCAAGGAAAGATTGCAAGGACAAAAAATACAGGACTGGCCAGGTAGCTCAGCTGATTAGAGCACGGTTATAACGCCAGGGTCAAGGGTTCGGATCCCTTGACCAGCTGCCCCTCAAGAAAAACAAAAACAAAAATACATCTACCAAAAAAGTATAAACACATTATAATGTCAAAAGACTCATATTCATTAGGCGAATATGAATATGAGTAATCTCTATTTGTGTGCAACTATTAATACAGCCTTTGTAAATAAAAAGCAAGGGTGAATAGAACTACAAAGAGAAAAGATAAATCTACATTCAGAGTTGAATTTTAACATACTTCTCAAGTATGTAGAAAATTGGGAGAATACAACATTTGAATGAATGCTGTTTAAAAATCTGACATAGTGGATGTATATAGGGCTACCCCAAAATTACAGAATACCACATCCTGGACCATAAAGCAAGTCTGAACATATTTCAAATGATTGAAATTATACAAAATATCTTCTGTTACATAGACTAGAAGTCCACAGCAAAGGTCTCTGTATGTTTGGAAATACACTTTTAAATACATTTCTGGGGCTGGCTGGTTAGCTCAGTTGGTTAGAGCGTGGTGCTGATAACACCAAGGTCTAGGGTTCGATCCCTGTTCTGTCCAGCTGCCAGAACAAACAAAAGAAAACTACTGGTTAAAGAAAACATCAAAGAGGAAGTGAGTTTTTTAAAATAGTAGAAAAATTTCTTTTGATAATTTATGAAATGCAATTACAGTGTCTATTAGGGAATGTTTCCAGGAAACTGAAATCAGCGAGGAAATTGTCCATTTCAAGATGATAGAGAATTTTAAAATATGAGACGGGAAATAATAGATTAGAAGCAAAAATTAAGAAGCAAATTTTTACCCAACCTTTTAGTTAAACTAATAGTTGACAGATACTAGAGTAATCTTTGATTAAGAATTAAATTTTACAAATTCTTGAGAAATGTGATTCCCATGAGGGCATCTCAGTGTAGAAAGTGATCATGGTATATTGGTTGAAAGACATTATCCTATTTTAAAATTTATTTTTCTATAGAATATTTCTGTAATGTCTTACGTTGCTCAAGTTAAGATTTTGTAAAAGCATAGAAGAGTACATAATGAAGATTATACAATGAAAAGTGAGTCTCCATGACATACCTGTTCTCTTCAAACCCCAGCTCCTCTTCCTGGCAGCTACACTTTCGTTGAAAGACATTATCCTATTTTAAAATTTATTTTTCTATAGAATATTTCTGTAATGTCTTATGTTGCTCAAGTTAAGATTTTGTAAAAGCATAGAAGAGTACATAATGAAGATTATACAATGAAAGGTGAGTCTCCATGACATACCTGTCCTCAAACCCCAGCTCCTGTTCCTGGCAGCTACACTTTTATCAGCATCTATTTTGGATGTCATTCTGTGTCAATACACAAACAGCTCCCTCATTTGTGTTCTGCCTGCATAGTGTTATCTAGTGGGCATATACCACAGTTAATTGAATCAATCCTTTATTGAGATACATAAATGTTTCTTATCCTTTGAAATAAAAATGAGATGACTGCCCTTTTATATATTACTTATTGTCTATATACACATATATATAAAAAATATATTCTTGAAATGTATTTGCTTGGTCAGTGTATATGTGCATTTTAAAGAAGGCTAAATTTCCTTTGTTTAGCTTTACTAATTTACATTCCTTTCTACAATGTAGTAGAGTGCCTGTTTTCTTATACTTTTACCAAAACTGTTTTTTAAACTCTGATTTTTGCCAGTATGTAAAGTGGAAAATGTTACTGTACTTTTAATTTGCAGTTTCCTACTTGTAGGGTTGAGCATGTTCTCCTACTTTTAAGCACTATTTACATTTTCTGTGAAATGTGTCTTAATGTCATTAACTGTTGGATGATTAGTATTTTTCTAATTGCCACTCTCTCTATATGAAAGAAATTAACTCCATCCGCACCCCACGCCACCCCCAGATTTTGGTTTGTTGTATATCTTATTTTGCTTTTTTTTCCTGCCATTTAGAAATTGGCGGGGGGGTGTTGTAAATTTATTAATTTGTGCTTGCATTGTATCTGTTTTGGTGTTCTAAATCACCTTTTCTACTCCAGTGTATTTTTTTTAAATCCCCGGTTATATTTTAAAGTTTAAATACTTGCTTAATCAGGGTTTTGGGGTGTTTACTGAGTTAGGCAGGGATACGATGTTATTTTTCACAGATGGCTACCCAGCTTTCTCAGCACTATATACTTAGTAACCCATCGTTGTCCTATCAGTTTGAAATGCAGATTTTCTCGTATGTTAAGTTCCAATATATATTTGGATCTGTTTCTTGACTATTATTTTGTCCCATTGATATGCCAATCTCTTCTTCATCGTTATCAAATTTATTTTGAAATCATAACTTTATAAAGTGTTTTGATACCTCATGAGTCTAGGCCACATCCCCCTGCATTACTTTTAATTTTGCAGAATGTTCCTTTCTATCTTTGCTTATCTACTGTTCCATATTAAATTTTAAAATGCCTTTTTAATTTCTAACAAAGTCTTGATGGAATTTTTTTTACTTTCAAATTGAAACTGGAAATGGCTAAAATTAGAAATGATTAAGCACCATTTTATATTGAAATTTTCTTATATTGGTACAGTGGAAGTACTGCCATGTGTTTAAGAATGTTTTACATTCTTATGTTGTATCTTTCTTATGTAGATTTTACACATTTATTAATTAGATAATTTCTAGGTATTTTATATTCTTCCACTTTTTAAAGGACATCTTTTTTTTTTTCATTACGATTTCTAACTGGTTGATTGCCTGTGGGAGGGCTATTTATTTAGTTCTGTGTGTATTTTGTACCCAGTTTATCGTAGCATTCAATTTTTTTTTTTTTTTTTGGTGGCTGGCCAGTAAAGGGATCTGAATTGTGACCTTGGTGTTATAAGGCTGTGCTCTAATGTAGCGTTCAATTTTTTATGTTATTTTCTTCAAGGGATACTTTTGTATTAACAGATATACAATTATATCATCTGCAGAAAATAATTTCCTTGACTCTTCCAGTGTTTCACATCTCTTTTTCTTATACATTTGCTAGGAATAATTTTTTAGTGTAAATACCAATTACTCAAAGTAAAGAGCAGATAAGAGAGAAAATCTAAGTAATGATAAGAAATTAAGTTTCCAAAACACTGTTCCCTCATTCTCATACACACCCTCAGGAAAAAACTTCAGTACTAGATATTTTCCCAAGTGAATTCTTTCAAATCATTGAGGTACTAATCATTTATGCTAAGGCTACTTAAAACCATTCATATCATAGAGAAAGAAGGAAATCTCTTAAATTCTTATTCTAAAGCCAGCATAATATGTTATCAAAATCTGACAAACATATTAAAAGTACAAAACAAGATCCAGACATATATTATGTATACATGCAAAAAAACCGAAAAAATACATTAGTACTGGTAACACTGAGGTCAATGGTTCGGATCCCCATACCTGCCAGCTGCAAAAAAAAAAAAAAAAGATTAAAAATACATTAGCATCAGAAAACAAATATGGTTATATCAAGCAGAAAATGATGGCTCAGTATTTTTTTTGTTTTGGATCAGTATTTTTAAAGCCCAGTACTAATGAGAAAAATTAATTATTTACTTCTTCAAAAAGGCATTTGATAAAATTCTGCACTCATTCTGTTCTTTACAAAAACACTACAAATCTACAAAATTGGAAATTGTTTTAGTCCATTTTGTGTTGCTATAACAGAATACCTGAGACTGGGTAATTTATAAGGAAAAGAGGTTTATTAGGCTTACGACTCTGGGACAGCTGCGTCTGGCGTGGGCCTCAGGCTACTTCTACTCATGGCGGAAAGTGGCAGGCAGCCGGGGGGTCAAGCAGATCACATGGCGAGAGGAAGCAAGAGAGAGGAAGCAAGAGAGAGAGAGAAGGTGCCAGGTCCTTTAAACAATCAGGTCTCACTGAGACTGGGTAATTTATAAGGAAAAGAGGTTTATTAGGCTTACGACTCTGGGACAGCTGCATCTGGCGTGGGCCTCAGGCTACTTCTACTCATGGCAGAAAGTGGCAGGCAGCCGGTGGGTCAAGCAGATCACATGGCGAGAGGAAGCAAGAGAGGGGAAGCAAGAGAGAGAAAGAGGAGGTGCCAGGGTCCTATAAACAGAAAGCTCTCACAGGAACTATTAGAGTGAGAACTCACTCATTAATCCCCCCTCCCCCAGGGAGAACATTAATCCATTCATGAGGGATCCGCCCCCATGACTCAATCAGTTTCCAACACTGCCACATTGGGGATCGAATTTCCACATGAGTTTTGGAGGAGACAACACATCCAAACTCCATCAGAAATAAATTAGTAGTTACTTGATTTTATCAGCACAGATAGACAGGAGAAAACAAGCATGACTGCAGTAACCAGTGCTCATTAACATTCATCTTAGTCACTGTTCTGAAGATCTTTATGATGAAATAACAAACTAATATTAACCCAGCTAGATTCCATGGGCTTGAGGCTTATGTGGACATCCTGGTGCTTTTCTGTGAAGAAAGAAATCATGAGAAGGAAAAAAAAATGGCATGGTTAAGGGAACAATAAATTTTAATCAAGAAAATCTGAATTTCATTTGGAGTTCATCACTTGGTAGGTGTGAGACCTTGGAGAACTTTCATAATTCACTCGTAGAATATGTAGAATTTGGCCACCCAACCACGCTTCAGCTTAGGAGTGTAAGACAAGTGTTTTAAGTCATCAGTACTTCTCCAGTGAAACAGTATCGTGAGAACTATTTACTTTGAAAATCCACACAGTATTTTTCTGTTATGTAACAGCATTTTCAGAAATGGTCTGCAGCCTCGGGGCAATAGAAATTTAACTGTTCACCATAATTCCTGTAGTCCACAAATAAAATGTACTTCCTACAGTATGTTGCTCCGCTGTCTGCTTATACAGGATCAGGCAGCAGCAGTCAGCACCGTACAAGAAGGGGTAAGTGCTTAATTGAATATGTTAGGTGCTTAGTATGTATTACAGAATATGATAAATGCTTAACAGCTGTCATTTTATCTTGTTCTTATTCTGAAGTATTAAATCTTACTCCAAAATTGAGCATCATAACCCCTGTACCATACATGATCTTTTTCTAGGAAATGAATGTCTAAATTAATTATATTCCTGTCTTTTTCTCCTTATAATCCTGGCCACCTTGAACTTTATGAGTCTTATAAGATATTGCCCTTAACAAAGAGCCTGTTTGGCTTCTGTTTGCTCTTGACCACACATGGGGGTACATGAAGATCACCTTAAAGAACTAGTGCCACCCAGCATGAAAGTGGGTTAATTGAGGCATAGAAAGCTAAATAATTGCTCTATCACAATACTTCAGGTATCTCTGTGACCTCAACTAAATAGTTCACAGAGACCTAGATGATTCCTGGAACTTTGCCTTCTATCTTCTCTAATACCCTTCTCCACACTCACATACGTGGCTTTGGACGGGTCTTTTCAAATGACCACTCCATAGAGTTGTGTGTCTGCTCATCCTGTCAATTTGTGTTTCCCATCTCTCCTGCTTTGTATTAAAGCTGCAAGAAACTCTTCTCTTTATCTCCTTCTGCAAAGGCAGTCTCTCCTCTTATTTAAATCCTAATAACAACAATGTAAGATAATATAACTTTTTCTCCTTAGGCATCCTAATTGGCTTGTAGCTGTTTCTTAAAGATATATTCCATCTTCCTTTATCCCAAGCAAATTTTACAGGATAAAAAAATACACAAAATAAGGCAATTTTTGCCTGGTTGAGAGAAACTAACATGTTAGAGGATTTAAAATAGTCTGCATCTGAGTGCTTTTTATTGTATATGTTATTGTACCAAGAGTTCACCCTGCCTGCAGGCAACTGAGTCAATACATTTTGCACACCAAGAATTGCAGTAGGAAAGATTAGAATTTATTGGCAAGCACCAACCAAGGAGAACTGGTCAGCTAATGCTCTAAAGACCTGTTCACTCCCTGAAGGCTTAGAATCATAAGCATTTATAGGGTAAAGTTTGAGGGTGGGAGTCTCAGGGATGTGCAAGATTTTGATTGGCATGTGGTGGAGTCAGCATAGACATTCTTGACACCTTGACTGATGTCTTCCTTGGCCTCCTGGAGCAGAGCCACAGCTGCGGGTGTTCTGAAAAACAGCTTGACGCTTGAGTAAATAATGCCATCGTGCCATGGTTCAAAATATATCCATGGAAAAACAAGATCAGAGAAATGTATGTTCAATTAGCTTCATGCTTACCTATATTCTGCTAGACAAGCGTACTCCTATTTCTGGGAATTCAGCCAGCAAGTCTGCCTCACAAACTCCCTCTAAAGCTAAGGCCTGCTCCAGCCCTGCGGGAAAAAGAATCAAATATGGAAATATGGGGATCCTGCTGTTTCATATATAAACTTATAACACAGTGTAATAGATGTAAAAATGACAGTAGCCCACACATTTTTGAAGCAGCATCCTGTATATACTGAGGTTGGGATTGGAAAAGAAGGACCATTGACTCGATTGGTACAGAATCAAGAAATGTCTTCAAAGTGGACAGTAAGTAAAAGAATAAATGTAGCTATAAATCAGGAGCCAATAGAGTCATCTATGTCATCCCTAAAAGGCAGTGAATTTCTATCATTTGTCTCAATATATGTACTGAGAATCATTTCCTAAAGCAAATTTGGGGGGAAGGGAGAGCAGCTGGCCAGTAGGGGGATCTGAACCCTTGACCTTGGTGTTATAACACCACACTTTAACCACCTGAGCTAAGTGGCCAGCCCATAAAACAGCATATTTTATTAAACTGTCTTAAGGCAGGATATTAAACTGTTATAGCTGTAAAAAAGGAGATTCTAAGATTGTCATATAGTCTGCCACTCCAAATAACTTGCTAGTGGACACACCACTCAAACCCATGCCATATTTAGCCAGTATATATTCCCATCACTTATGCTGTAAATAATATATATAAATTATTAATTTGCATTAGGTCATGCAGACATTTTCGTAGTCCTCAAGAAAGAAATGTAAAAAGTGCAAGGCTAAGCACAACTTGTTCATTATGGGATTTGATTGTCCATATACTATCTCACTTTATTTGTGCCATTAACCCTTTTGGCACTCTGGTGAAGCCTATCACATCCAGGAATGTTTTTAAATACATACAATAAAACAGAACTACAATTGAAACAATTTATATTTAAATATATTTATTAAAATACATTAAAAATTTTGTGACCTGGCAATTTATGTACTTTGTCAACGTACATAAAAATATGGCAATAAGTCTGATAACTATTGAATTTCAAGGTAATGACAAGTATAAGTGATATCTTAAGATATCATATCTGCAACAGGGCTGGCCAATTAGCTCAGTTGGTTAGATCATGGTGCTGATAACACCAAGTTCCAGGGTTTGATCCACGTACCAGCCAGCTGCCAAAAAAAAAAGATCTGCAACAACTGTAATGTGACATGAAGATATCTGATTCTTCTTAGTGACAAAGTCAGTACTTTTAATCTGGTTTGTTGCCCGTGTCATCTGCTTCCCTATTCATAGGTCATAGGCATGGACGAAAAAGACCTGATAGTGCAGACCCTGAGCATAGCCTGATATGAAAGACACTTGGATTTCTCATTCTTAATAGGTTCATGCTAGCTCAAAAAGTGGAGACTTGGTTGGTAGCCAGCCCTGGTGGGTTTAGAACGGGTAGGAATAAGAAGCCACTGAAGCAGGATTAATTCCTAGATCCTTCATAAAGGAATAAAAGGAATTTGGGGGTTGGGGAGAGCAGGTACGTGTAGAGAAAGCAGCAATTGAAACTTTAACAGTCAGATATGTTCATTTTCTCAGCATGTAGGATAACAGTGAAGGTTGGTTCTCTCACCACACTGAGCTCCTAGAATGATGTGTGTCTGAAAGACTTGACTGTATCTCGCAGTAAATAAGATGCAAAGTAGGAACTGAAAAAGCATTTAATGAATGAGTAATAAATATTGCTGTGATCTATGCATCTTTCTCTTCAGGTTTTTATATATATTATAAATATATATATAACTCTACTTATGTAGTTTGATAATTTTGAAAAGGATACTTCTTAGTTTCCTACTGTTTTCTGTAGATATCCTTTATTTAATTTTCTGAATGAGAATTCTTTACAAAACTTTGCAATAATCTCAGATTTTTAAGTGTCTTCAAACAACACCTCCAGCCTGGCCAGTTAGCTCGGTTGGTGAGAGCACAGCCTTACCACCCCAAGGCCACATGTTCAGATCCCCACACCAGCCAGCTATACCCCCCCATCCCAAAATAAATAACACTTCCAGATATAGTATATAATCAAGGAATAGGGAATAAGTAATCATTATATTTACATATATTTAGTGCACAAAATATTCAACCTCTTCTTAATGTTATCAGTTCTGGAGGTAGAGAAGTATATCTTAAACCAAACACAAAAAGCACAATCATAAAACCTGCTATCTATATTCTACCATTTTGCTAGGGATTCAGACAGCTGGATCCCCAATGTAAAAACAATGAAGATGATGATTATCCTGGAAAGGGGGAAGGAGACTGTGTGGAGGGAGAGAGGGATTTCTTCTCCTCCCCTTAGCATGAAGAACTGGGGACCTTTGGTACAGCACATTGCTCCCATGCCCTGGGCCACCCCAAGCTCAGTAGCTAGTCCTCCAGACAAATCCTTCCTGCTCTCCTGACATTTTTTTAAAAAATTTTTATTGAATCAAAATTGATTATACATATTTTGGCAGTTCAACATTGAGATATGTTGATCAAATCAATGTCACTAGCATATATATTGTTACAAATTGTAATTATTCTTTATGCGCCTTGTCCAATATCTCCCCATCCCCCTCTCCATCCCCCTCTCCCCTCTAATTACCCTAGATTTCTTCTCTCCTTCTGAAAGATAATGGTTACTCTGTTGATTTGTTGCCTAGATGATCTGTCCAATGCTGAGAGGTGGGATCAGGTCCCCAATATTATCATAGAGCAGATGCTGCTTCTGTCACTCTGGAATGGGCTTTGTGGAGAGAGAAATCCTCTGCTTTTATCTCTGCTGGTGACTCTCCTTGTGTCAATGCACTCCAGTGGCTGGCGGACCATCTGCGTGGTGGTTGTGGTGTCTAGCCACTTTTGCGGCAGCCATGGTTATTGTGGTGGCTGTGGTGGGCCACCCACATAGAGATGTTTTTGGCATGCTCCTTGGCACTGGTAGTGTGCCTGGTTGTAGGGGGTGTCTGGTCCTCAGATCCATGCCTTGGGACCCCAGGTGGGCCCCCAGGTGCTGGCACCATGTGCCAAGTTGTGTGGGGGGTCCGGCCCCTGGCTCCATGCCTCGGGTCCCTGGGTGGGACCCAAGGTGCTAGTGGTGTGCCTGGTTGTGGGAGGGGGGTCTGGTTCTCTTCTCCATACCTCAGGTCCCTGGGCGGGCCCCAAGGTGCTGGCCCTGAGGTGCTGGTGCAGTGTGCCTGGCTTTGGGGGGGGGCCCGGTCCCCTTATCCATGCCTCAGTTCCCCAGGTGGGCCCCAAGGTGCTGGCAGTGTGCCTGGTTATGGGAGGGGGGTCCAGTCCCTGGCTCCATACCTTGGGTCCCTGGGTGGCCTGCTTGGTTGTGAGAGGGGTGTCCATCCCCAGCTCCATGCCTCAAGTCCCAGGCAGACCTAAGGCACTGGCAGTGTTTCTGAGCTGGAACTAATTTTTTGTTCTTTTTTTTTTTTTTTTTTTTTTTTTTCATTTCCGGCAACGGATCGCAACCCTCAGTGTCGCGCCCGTACTGGACTGGGACCGGCAACAGGATCGCAACCTTCGGTGTTGCTCCCACACC
>NW_007727367.1:317122-321685 GCF_000696425.1 Galeopterus variegatus | reverse complement strand
ACCGGACCGGGGACCGGCAACGGGATTGCAACCCTTGGTGCTGCTCCTGCGCCTCGCTCAGCCAGTGAGCGGGAACCGGTCTGTATGTGGGATCCGAACCCTCGGGCGGGAGCGCCGCCGCGCTTCCCAAGCGGCGCACTATCCAGTGCGCCACCGGGCCGGCCCCCTAATTTTTTGTTCTTTGCTTACTTCTAAAGTGGGAGAACTTCCTGTTGGGACCAGTACTTGAGCTCTGTGGTTGATCTAAATTTCTGCTTTGCTTCTGTTTCCCTAGGGAAGGCTTTTGTGCAGCACAGTTTATAATGGTTGACTTTATAGGTACTTCCGGCTCTCCAGAGACTTGGTGCACCTGGGTTGTGTAGTAACTCTGATCTGGGCCTGTGTCTTTTCATCAAACTGCAACCCATGCAATTCTATATTCCTGACCAGTCTCCTCTGAGTGTTCCTGTGCTGATTGGGATGCAGATCAGTGGGCCCATCTTCCCCATCCCCCCTGCTGCAAACACTTCCTGTGGGATGGGTCATGTGCTAGTCCCTTGCAATGACTCACTGGCCTCTGAGTGTCTTCAGTTTTTCAGTTGTTGCCTCCTATGTGGGTCCACAGGAAACCTATTAGTGGTCTTGCAGGCCTGGGGGCCACCAAGGCCCTCTTCTCCCCTGCCGCCTCCAAGCAACTCCATACGAAGGGCACAGCTGTGCCTTTTGCTGGCTCCTGCTCCATGTTCTTAGCAGTTCCAGCCTTAAAGCAGCTGCAGCACGAAATGGTTGGAGCAGTTTTTTCTTTCTCTCATCATGGCTTCTCCTGCCTTCCTGCACTCTGTAGGTCTCTTTTCCTCTTCCCCTGAGCTCTAGCAGCCTCAGCTTGGCTATTGTTACTTTTTTATATAGTTGTAAATTGGTTGATTTGTGGGAGAGAGTGACACTGGAGACCGTCTATTCTGCCATCTTGACTGGAAGCCCCTTTCCTGACATTTGGAACTTGAAATTCAGTTTGCAGAATTTTGTTCATTTGAGGTTTCCAAGAAAAATGCTGGGAGGGAGAGGCCTTCCATGAGCGTCCCCACAGACTCTCAGCCTGGGAATTCCAAGTGTCCTGGAGCTGGCCTCTCCCCATTCCACACTTCCTACTGCATGAGGAGGAGACCTAGGTCCCTGTAGGAGGTGGCTAGTGTCTACTCCTGGGGTAGGAGGTGCTTAATAGATCCTAAAGTTAGATTTATTCTGCTTTTGTAGCTGGAATCATCCCAAGAAGTCCTTGGGCTTATCCTTCTCTGGGGTTCATTGGTTTTGTCTTCAAACTCTTCCCCCAAATTGCAGAAGAAAAACCCTACATTAGCACTGTTTAATATCCTGTCAATGTCAGTGCTTCCTGTAACATTAAAATGAGTTTCTAAGCCTGGTAAAAATAACTATAAATCTTTAAAAAATCTAAATCTGAAGGATTCTGAAATGTTTTTGTCTTAGTTCATAATTTGGTGCCCTGGTAGTTCATTTTATGCTACTTCTACTCTTTAAAAGGTACAAATATCTGGAAGGCGTTCAAACAGTAAATTGACTCTCATTTCCCTCTTCCATTCCTGGACACATATATATGATGAAACTCATGGATTTTTTTGCAAACTCACAATGATTCCTCATTCTTTGTCTCCTTATATTTTAAATTAATGTTTTCCATTCTACAACACCTGGTGTGGGAAATCAGTACAACTGAAACCACTGGTACCTATAGTCCTTGAATATCCTTTAGTTATATCTCCACAAGGCAATTAAACACTTTCACTGCCAACAGTATAGTGAAATGAACATAGTACAGGTAAGTTACATTTGTCTATCGATCAGAGAATGTATGAAAAGTAGATAGAAGAGTGTTTGTTACACAATAGATGCTCAGTAAAAGTAACCACAGAACTCTCCCTATTCGAAAACTATTCAAATATTGTATATAGTCTTTGCACACTATCTTATAAAACTCTTTACTATTAAATGGGATTCAATATAATTTATAATTTCCTTGAGTATTACTGTTGATAAATAATAAACAGTGTACACTTTTTCTTTTTTTTTCCTTTTTGTCTTTTTTACTGACCGGTAACGGGATTGCAACCCTCGGTGTTGCGCCCACACCGCGCTCAGCCAGTGAGCAGGAACTGGTCTCCACATGGGATCCGAACCCTCGGCGGGAGCACCTCCGCACTCCCAAGCGGCGCACTCTCCAGTGCGCCACCAGGCCGGCCCAACAGTGTACACTTTTTTAATATCTAATTCTGTATAAGTATAAAGGTACTTCAAAAAGTTCATGGAAAGATTCATAGTGTCTTTCTAGTGACTGGCCAATACAGGGATCCAAACCCATGATGCTGGTGTTATAAGGCTACACTCTAACCAACTGTGCTAACTAGCCAGCCCTTGTATTGTCTTTCAATTCTAGTTTTCAACAAACTTTCTGAAGTACCCTTCTGTAATTTATTGCCTGCATAATAGTCAGCCATATGAATTAATCACTTAATCATTTCCATGATCCTAAACAAATCTTTCAAATAATCATAAACATGAAAACTGCTGTCCTTGACTAAATCGAAGGGTCTAAATCCCTTGAGATGCATCAAACGATAAGAAAACACATGGAGGGGCTGGCTGGTTAGCTCAGTTGGTTAGATCGTGGTGCTGACAACACCAAGGTCCAGTGTTCAATCCCACACCAACCAGCCACCAAAAACAAGCAAACAAAAAAAAAGACAAAGGACTGGAATGACTTCCCAAGTGAACAAGAGAATATTAACAAGAGTCATCTCAATGACACCCAACATCTGTTGGTTCAACATTTCAGACACATTACATATAATTTTTTTTTCTTTTTTTTTTGTCTTTTTCTGTGTCCGGCAACGGATCGCAACCCTCAGTGTCGCCCCCGTACCGGACCGGGACCGGCAACGGGATCGCAGCCCTCGGTGTTGCTCCCGCGCCTCGCTCAGCCAGTGAGCGGGAACTGGTCCGTATGTGGGATCTGAACCCTCGGCGGGAGCGCCGCCACACTTCCCAAGCCGCGCACTATAGCAGTGCGCCACCGGGCCGGCCCTATTTTTGGAAACAAAAAATGAACTCGCTTAAATGCTGATTTTTAGATGTGAAACAATTCTTTCCTCCTCATCACTGTCCTTCTTTTGGAGAGTGGCAAGACCAGGAAGGGAGGCTGGAGTCTTCAGTCAGCAGGCCTTCCTTTCTTGGAGCACAGAATGTCTATGTTACACAAGGCCCTCCAGGGCCACACCCAACCCGCCCCCACACACAAACAGATGGAAGTAGGAGAGAGGCTGGAATCTGTGTGAGTTCACAGCAGGTTCTTGGAGTCAGAGCTCTGGGAAAGCTGAGCCCCCTCAGACCTCCCAGAGAAAGAACCTCCCAGGACTTCTTATCCTAAAAGCTGGTCTGGGCCTTCTTGCTGGAAACTTTTATATGAGGCTCAATACACGACTTCCCAACTGAGATCATGCACATAAGATGCTTAACAGTGCCTAATGTATAGTTACAATCAATAAACTTTTACTGTTATTCTTGGGGGAAAAGGAAAGATTGTAACTTGAAATACTGATTGATTCATGTCCCTTTCTGTTTCTAGTACACCTGATTACACCCCTCTCCATGTGTAACCAAAATAAAGAAATGTTTTCAAACGTTAAAAAAAATAAAATAAAAGTGAGCACTGATATAGCTGCATTAATATCACATTTTTTATTTTTTTTCTATTTGTTGCCTTTGTTCTTTGTTTCTATTTTTGTCTTCCACAATTTTTCTGTCCTTTTTGGTTTTAACTGAGTATTTTATATGATTCCATTTTCTCTCCTGTAGCATATCAATTATACTTTAAAAAAAATTTTTTTTAGTGGTTGATCTAGAGTTTGAAACATACATTTACAACTAATCCAAGTCTACTTTCAAATAATGTTATACCAGTTCACAGATAATGCAAGTAATTTCTAATAAGATAGTACTAATCTTCCTTCTTGTCCCTTATATCATGGCTGTCATTGATCTCACTTACACAAAAGCAAATATATGCATATTTAATCTAATACATTGTAGCTATTATTATTTTGAACAAATTGTTATCTGCTAGATTAATAATATGGACAAAGTTTTTATTTTACCCTTAATTATTCTCTTTGATGCTCTTCATTTCTTCTAGTAGATATGAGTTTCTGACATACATTACTTTCCCTCTGAAGAACTCTTTTTAACATTTCTTGCAAGAGAGGTCTACTGGCAACACATTTGCTCAATTTCTGTTTGTCTGAGAAAGTCTTTTTTTCTCCTTCATGCTGAAACATAATTCTTCCAGACTCAGAATCCTAGGTTTGTGGACTTTTACTCTCAACATTTTAAATATTTCACCCCATTCTCTTCTTGCTCGCAAGGTATCTGAGAAGTGGAATGTAATTCCTATCTTCCTATCTCTACTCTGCTATAGGTAAGGTGTTTTTTCCCCTCTGGTTTCTTTCAAATTTTTTTTTTTCCTTCTCTCTCTCTCTTTTTTTTTTTTTTTTTTTTTTGTTTTTTTTGCTTTTT
>NW_007727367.1:312615-317092 GCF_000696425.1 Galeopterus variegatus | reverse complement strand
CTGTTTTTTTTTTAATTTTTTTTTTTTTTTCCCCCCCCCCCTTTTTTTTTTTTTTTTTTTTTTTGGATTATCTGCATTTTGAATATGATGTGCCTAGGTGTGGTATTTTTTTCTTGGCATTTATCCTACTTAGTGTTCTCTGAGCTTCCTGGATCTGTGGTTAGGTATTTGACATTAATATGAGGAAATTCTTAGTCACTGTTGCTTCAAATCTTTCTTCTGTTCCTTTCTTTCTTTCTCCTTCTGGTTTTCCCATTACATGCATGTCACACCTTCTGTAGTTGTCCTTCAGTTCTTGGATATTCTATTCCATTTTTTTCAGTCTTTGCTTTTTGGTTTTGGAGGGTTTTTTTTTTATATCCTGAAGCTCAGAGATTCTTTTATCTGCTGTGACCAGTCTACTAATGAGCCCATCAAAGGCACTGTTCATTTCTATAACAGTATTTTTCATCTTAAGCATTTCTATTTGATTCTTAGAATTTCCATCTCTCTGCTTACATTACTCATCTGTTATTGCATGTGATCTATTTTGTCCATTAGAGTCATTAGCATATTAATCATAGTTATTTTTATTTATTTATTTATTTATTTATTTCCCTTTTTTTGTCTTTTTTCGTGTCCGGCAATGGATCACAACCCTCGGTGCTGCGCCCACACCTCGCTCAGCCAGTGAGCGGGAACCGGTCTGTATGTGGGATCCGAACCCTCGGCGGGAGCGCCGCTGCACTTCCCAAGCGGCGCACTGTAGCAGTGCGCCACCGGGCCGGCCCAATCATAGTTATTTTAATTCTGCATCCTGATAATTCCAACATCCCTGACATGTATTGGTCTGGTTTTGATGCTTGCTCTCTTTAAACTTTATTTTTTGCCTTTTAGTGTGTCTTGTAAATTTTTGTTGATAAGTGGACATGATGTACTGGGTAAAAGAAACTGGGGTAGATAGGCCTTTAATAATGTGGTGGCAAGGTGTGGGTGGAGGGCAAGCCTTCTGTGGTCCTATGATTAGGTCTCAGTCTTTTAGTGGGCCTGTGTCCCCACAGTATAAATTTCACAAGTGGTCCCCACGTGTTTTATTCACCCCTTTGGTTGTACAGGATGGCCAGAGGGAGCTAGAATTGGGTATTTCCCTTCCCCACATAGAAGGCTAGATGGAACTAGAGTTTGCTATTTCTCTTCCTCCTGGTTCGTTAGGCTCTGATAAAACCCCAATAGATTAGGCTACAGTAAAATAATTTCTCTTGAGGGGAGGCCTTAAGTATAACAAGATGCTTTGGCATATTTCAAAATGGTTCTTGTTCCCCTTCTGCTGCAGGAAGTCCAAGGAGATTTTTCTCTGATTTTCACCGTGAGAACCTGGAAGACTACTTGGAGAAAAAATTCTGCTATAGGTAAGGTGTTTTTTTCCCTCTGGTTTCTTTCAAAAGTTTTCTTTTTTTCCTTCTCTCTCTCTCTCTCTTTTTTTTTTTTTTTTTTTTTTTGATTATCTGCTGAACATGATAATGAGATCAAGTCCTCTAGATGTTTAACATGATCTGATGATATCCCAGAAAAGAGTCAAATAGATGCAGCGATTTTGTAATTGTGGGGTCCCCTGATGACTGGGTACCCCTTGGGTCTTTATCTCTCAGGTCTTTATCTCCCTTTTATTCATGCTGAGTCTCCAGCTATTTGTCAGTTTTCTACCCTGGTACCGGTTCCTGCAGAGATATCCACTCACCGGTTTCTGCTCTGGTAAGCTGTGACTCTATCTGCCTATCTGTTTCTCCAATTAGGGGTATAATGGTTTGACCTGTGACCTAACTTCTCTTATGGATATAAAAAGTTGTTGATTTTATAGTTTGTTCAACTTTTTACTTGTTGTTAGGATGGAATGGTGGTTTCTAAACTCCTTACATACCATACCAAAACCCAGAAATCTTGCTTCAATGGTTTTTTGTTTTTATCAATATGAAGCATTGTTTGCCTGAATTCTCATTTAAAATTTTCTCACAGATACATTCCAACTTTTTGATCACAGCAAAGTGCATTTCTACTAGATGTGGACACATTCACAAGAAAGTTGAGTCTCCTGGAAGCTCTAAACCTTGTTGACCTCCTTAAGGAGGTCTGGTAAAAAGTTTTCCTCAGCAAACTGCACAATTATTAACTGCTTCTGCTTCCACTGTACATATCTGATTTTGGCTCCTTAAAAGCAAATAACAGTTTTTCTAAATGATGTAAAATTAATAGAAATTTCTATACTTGGGATATTATTCCTACATTGGCTGTCTGATGGGGAAATCTCCTGAAATCAACTTAATAAAGCTTCTGTGCAACATCTTATTAATTCCTCTGTAGGTGAGATTAAAAAACATTCTGGAACTTACCCAATATCCCCTTTTGATCCCAGGTCATTTTTTTCTAATTCCAGCACTCACTAGGGCCCCAGAGTCTGAGATTCTTATCTGGTTCTCAAAATATGTACTTATGCCTATAGCAGATGTATGTGAAATTGCATACACATATATATACTATATGAGTGTATATAGCATCTGTATTGTTTATTTGAAAATAACATCTTGAATACACATCAAAACAAAATGTTATTGAATCTAAGGTGTGCTATTGTATGACTGAAATACACAGAAAAAAAGGTTGCTAACATTAAAAAATTTTATATACCTTTTGAAATGTCATTCCATATGTATCACATATTAAAAATATGTAATAATGTTGACAACTAAGAGATGAGCATCCTTTGATAAGAAGTTTACATTTACCATTTGCTCACTGTTCTCATGAATCTAAATACATATGGACACAAACTTGATTCTTCTAATAGCCCATTCTTCATCCCAAATTTTGAGCCTGTGGGCATAATTTATCCTCACTATCCAAATGCTTGGGATCTCATGACAGGAACTACCAATTAAATATGTTTCTCAGTCTATGGACTCTTAAATGCAGTGAAGCCCACCTATTCAGAGAGGGAGGAAAAAATTGCTCTCTAGAAGGTTATCATGGGAAGTTAGAGTGCCAGCCAGGAGTCGAACCTGGAATCTTCTGATTTGTAGTCAGACGTGTTATCCATTGTGCCACTGGCCCACCCACAGGAAATACAAATCAAAACCACATTGAGATATCATCTCATCCCAGTTAGACTGACCATTATTAAAAAGACCGAGAATAACAAATGCTGGTGAGGATGTGGGGAAAGGGGAACTCTTCTGTGCTGTTGGTGGGATTGTAAATTAGCATAGCCCTTATGTAAAACAGTATGGAGGTTCCTCAAACAACTACAGATAGGACTACCATGTGATCCAGCTATCCCACTACTGGGTGTATATATACAAAGGAATGGAAATCATCATGTCAAAGGGATACCTGCACTCCCATGTTCATCACAGCTCTATTTACAATAGCCAAAATATGGAGCCAACCTAAGTGTCCACTGACGGATGATTGGATAAGGAAAATGTGGTATATATACACAATGGAATACTACCCAGCCATAAAAAAGAAGGGAATTACCATTTGCCGCAACATGGATGAGTCTGGAGAAAATTATGTTAAGTGAAATAAGCCAAACAAGGAAAGAGAAATACCACATATTCTCACTCATAACTGCGTGCTAAGAAAGAAGGAAGAAAGGAAGGAAGGAAAGAAAGAAAGAAGGAAAAAAGGGAAGGGGAAGGAAAGGGAAGGAAAAGGGAAGGAAGGGAAAGGAATGAAAAAAGAGAAAGAGCCGCAACAATACATTGAACTTTCAGGAGAGAACAAATGTAAAGATACTAGAGATGGGGGGAAAGGAGGCAGGAGGTTTGCAGAGTGATAGATCGGGTAAAGGGGATAAAGAAAAATTACGATTTGTGTAATGAATATGCTAATAATAAAAAATTAAAATTAAAAAAATTGTTATCCATTTGTGGTGGTCATAATACTGTGAAATGTTAGTAAGATACTGCTTTTTGTTCTAATTTTCAAAGAAGTCATGCAAGCAGTTTTCTTGAAAAAGGGACCAAAATTTACTGTCCCCTTTTCTACTATGGTAAGATATTATATGTGCAGTATAGTCTCACCTTATCCACCTTGTCTCACCTGGACATATGGCTGTCACAAACTAAATTTGTACACATTATATGACTACTTCTGCTTCAGAAGGATCAACTGTAAAATTAAAAAATAATAGTGAGCACCTGTGGTATTCCAGGTTAAAGGAGCATTTTAGGGACGTGATACACACAAATACACACATACAGTCTGGCTGGATAAGGAGCTCACTGAAGCACGGATCTACCTGGGAGTCAACTCACTGATTTTTCAGGGCGGACCCTCACACACAATCCTGAGGCCTCGGAAAGGAACAGCTCTCAAGTCCCCTGCTCAGACCACCGGGTCCGGGATCCGCCAGACTCGCCTCCTCAGCTCCCTGAGAATCCTCAGGCTGGGGCCTCCAGCACGTGGCCACCTGCGCTTGCGCACTCCCGGGACGCGGCGG
>NW_007727367.1:269727-311925 GCF_000696425.1 Galeopterus variegatus | reverse complement strand
TGCCTCCGTGAGGGCGGTGCCGTGGTGAGACTCAGACGTGCGCGCTTGTCCTGTGTGACGGGGACGTAGGATGCGCGTCCTTCACGTGAGCGCGCGTCGCTGTGACCCGTGGCTCCAGGTGTCCTGTCGCTTCCTGCGCCCTCCTCTCAGCTGAGTATGAGTGGCGCAGAGAAACGGTCCCGAGAGGGACATCAGAGACTGAGCCCAACGTGACAGTTTCCAGCAAGAAGGTCCAGGCCTGCTGTTGGGACTTGTAGATCTGGAACTGACCCTGAGACAGGCTCCTGTGAACAAATAGCCTCTAGGAGTAGGATTCCTTCCTGGGACGGTCCTCCCGGGTTTTCTGGGGTTCGTTTACTGCAGCATTCCCCGAGCTCCAACCTCAGGAGCTGCTGTGAACTCTGGTACGGATTCCAACCTCCTCTTACTTTACCTGGTTGTCTGTATGAGGTCACAGTGGGTGTAGCCTTGGAGGGTGTAACGTAATAAATGCTAAGCTTTGTGCTGGCTCTGGGTCATTCTTCGTCAGGTTTCTGAAGGCTGAAGCCACAAAAATATGAAGTTAATTGTTTTGTGTGCTTGGAAGTTGAGTGAGGCAGACGCCCAGGTGTTTCCAATTGGGAGTTCTTTACCATGGGCTCTTTGTGTTTAGGGTCTTACATAGGACCACAAACCCCTTGAGGTTGTGTAGTGAATTACTGTATATATTTGTAGAAATACATTTTTCAAAGCTGTGGGGTTTTAGATGTGGATTTTTGATCTGTAATCAAAGATTGTTATATCTTGGAATGGTTTCGTACAAAATTAGTGATCAAGATTATGGGAATGGTTAAGAAAATCACAGGACATCCATAGAATAGAATATTATGCAGATAATAAAATGTATATATAAGATTTTATAAGAATTAATCATTATATTGTGGATAAGCATACTCAACAAAATTTAAAATTTTATATGCAATTCATCTAAAAAACAGAATTTTGTAAAAACCTTTCTGTGAGGATTGTATCCAAAATGGTATTTTAATTGATTATTCAGAGAACAATGGAAAGGGTATAACCCCATTTATTGAGCATCTTCTGTGTACATAAATCTTCTGTTTGTCATACACATTCTCTTTAGTCTGCAAAGGCCATTTTCCTTTCTATTAATGGAAGAATCTTTATAGTGAAATGTGTCTAATTATATCACTGCTGTATAACTAAATGATATTCAGGAGCAGATAAATGTTATTTGTTTCAGCCATATTTATTTTTCATGGCAGGAAAATATAGTCTCTCCCCATAATTATGTCTATAAACATATGTAATATTTTGAAATATCATTGTGTTGTATTATGATGATGGAATTAATACAGCCTCATTGCAAAACATTTCATTTCCTAGGGAATTTATGAAGAAAGTAAGAATAATCCTTAATTCCCCTGCCTAGAGATAATCACTTAATATTTGGGTGTATATGTTTACAATTTTTATGCATTTACATTTCTGACTGGTTTTGTTTTGGCATAACAGAATCAATCAAAAAAAGGAGACGAAAAGTTCTCCTAATTTGAAAAAAAAAAAAGTAACCCAATCATAGGTTTCTTTATACCACTGTACATGCTGGGAAAAGAAGGAAGTGCCAGGGCTCTCCTTGTTTGAGGAAGTCTGTTTACACCTATTAAATATTAGAAACTTATTTAAAACTCAGTTATCAGAGGCATCCTTTCAGAATTCATAATTTAGAGATTTAGGATTATTTTCAGTGAAAAGAGCACCAATATCTGATTTCCAGGTGTCCTGCAAGTACAAATAATATCTCCAAAGATTGTAATATTTATAGTTACCTAAATCCCATTATCATACAGAAGAATAAGATTCTTTTGTTAAGATTCTTAGTTTTATCAGATCCTGTTCTTTGAACAGGCTTTTGAGGCTGAGTGGAGTTTTTCTTGGTCTTTTGTAGTTGCTGGGGACTGAGGAAAGGGACATTTTCTCCTTCCTTGTCTGATAATTTCCCTCTCTCTCTTTCTCTCTCTCTCTCTCTATTGGTGTTTTTTTTTTTTTTCTTTTTGTCTTTTTTCGTGACCAGCAACAGATCGCAACCCTCAGTGTTGCGCCCGTACCGGACTGGGACCGGCCACGGGATCGCAACCCTCGGTGTTGCTCCCGCCCCTCGCTCAGCCAGTGGCGGCCGGTCTGTATGTGGGATCCGAACCCTCGGCGGGAGCGCCACCGCGCTTCTCAAGCGGCGCACTATAGCAGTGCGCCACAGGGCCGGCCCTCTCTATTGGTGATTTTATTAAGAAGAATAATTGTATTTTCTCAAAGGTAGGCACTGAATATTTTTACAACTGAAATTATAAAAATAAATAAATACATTGGAATTATAAAAAAGAGAAAGCCCAAGAAGCACACATTTTACTATAAGAAAAACAGGAAGCAGAATTAACTTTATTGTATAATAATGGATTAAGGGACATGTAATGATTTTTATCTTCAATAATGATAATTTACATTAGCCACCATGATATACTTTTAAGTGTTTCTAAGGATTATCTTGTTTAGTCTTCAAAACAACCATATATAGTAGGTGATATTTTTATCTCTTTGTTGATATATAGAGACACTGAGATGTTTTTAACTCTCACAACTTAAAGCTTATTTTCTATTCCTGAAAGTGACAATGCAGCCTGTGTTCTTAATTTCAACAGGATATCAACTCCTAAATTATACATACATTTTTCTTTTTTTTTTTCCTTTTTTTGTCTTTTTTTCGTGTCCGGTAACAGATCGCAACCCTCAGTGTCATGCCCGTACCGGACCGGGACTGGCAACAGGATTGCAACCCTCGGTGTTGCGTCCGCACCTCGCTCAGCCAGTGAGCGGCCAGTCTGTATGTGGAATCCGAACCCTCGGCGGGAGCGCCACCACACTCACAAGCGGCGCACTGTAGCAGTGCGCCACCGGGCCGGCCCCTATACATACATTTTTAAACCTGCCTTCTTCACTGAATTGATGTTGTTTTTCCATCATTTAATATGGATTAACATCATCGTTAATAATGGCCTAGTATGTCACAATATAGCAGACCATAATGTTTAATTTGTTTCCTACTATGAGATATTTATGTTTTTAATTTTTGTTATTGAAAATTATTTTCTGATGAACATCCTTGTGCATATATACCTTGTTTATTTCTATAGTTATTTTCTTTAAAAAAAAAATCTCAAGATGTTGAATTTTGTGGTAAAAAATCAGACTTTATAACACCAAGATCAAGTGTTTGGATCCCCATACCAGCCAACGGGGGAAAAAAAAAAAAATCAGACTTATATTGTTTTGTATATTTGGGGCCATGCAATCACCAAAGAGACATAATCGCTTTCTTTAAAATGCTTATTATCTATCAATGAAGGTAAAATCTGAATAGGAATAAGTATAAGGCAGAATGTGATGAAGGCCACTGGAGAGATTTAAGTAACGTACCTTTTAAATTTACTGGAAAGATATTTCAGTATGTCCATAGCAACAGTCAGGATATGGACAAATTGTACTGATTCTGGGGAATCTCTATGGCAATAAATGGATTTTGTGCTATAACTTTTTTATACCTTACAGTTTTCCTTCTAATACAAAGTGAAACTAATAGGATAATGTAAGTCATTAGCTGTGTGGAGGACATCGTGGCTTAGCTGACAGATTTAGAAAAAAATAAACCTTTCCGTCAAGAAGAGCTGAAATAAAGCTGTATGGAGACCATCATCAGTTCATACAAGAGATTACTCAGGGACTGCTCCCCATTTTTTCTAGACGGAAGTTTAACATACCTGAGAAGACATGATCAAATGAGTTCAGATTTTGGGATCTAAAGGAAATAAACAAAAAATAAGGCATTCAGTAAAATAAAATAAATTTCAGGACAATTTTTTTGAAGTTCCCTTTTTGTAGAATATCTTCCTGCTAACAAATAGAAAAAAAATACACATGTATATTTCAAGTTAACCTTTGGTCATTATTATAACAATTATGAGAAAAGCTTTAAAAAGAAAAATCAGGATCAAAGCAAAAAAAAATGCTTAATAGATGTTCTTCTAAACTTTTCTATCTATTGATTTCAATGGTTTGTCTGTTACTCTGTATTGATTGACTTATTCATGAATTTTACAACAATATTTATACTGGTCAACCTGATTTTTCTATTGACATTATATCTGGGATATTTCCTATGTCCTTAAATATTTTTACCTACTTTATGTTTGATGTCTATTTTATATTCTAGTACAATGATGGTCATATATTTATATAGAAAGCTTTGTCAGACTCAAAATACTGAATGCTGCCTTTCTGTCTCCAGTGACTTAACTAATTTAACCCAGTTCCAAAGCCACAGAAGAGGCTCTGGTTTGGATGATTTGGGCTCTTCGGTCTTAGAAGGTGGGAATAGATAGAAGAGGATCTGCTCAGAGCAGGCTTGCTAACTAATCTCAGGTCTACATTTGCCTCACCAAAATGACACAGTGCCCAGAAAACTTCCTGCTGACATATCTTAGTTTGTCTTCGATGCAGAAATGTCTATGACTTTATTCAGCAGTGACCCCTATGATTTGGGGAAGGAAATGGATTTATCCAAAACGCTCATCTGCCCAAATTGTGGGTGATGGAAAATAGTTTGGAACCTGGAAGGGAAGAGCATAACGGCAGTGTTAAATAACTTAAGTTCTGTCAGGAACACTAAGGCAAAACTGGTCTCAAAGTCTTTCTTCTCCCAGCTGGCTTTCTGGATCTGTGCTTTTCTGGTAATGGAACCCTGAGGACTGATCTATTCTTGGCAGATCTCAAACCATGGCCCACGTTAAGTTGATGTTTCTCTTCTTGTTGAAATACGTGTGTGTGTTTAAGTCATGTATTTACATTAATTTTCCTGAAGTTTTCTATCAGGAGAGGCCCCTCAAATAACCTGCTACCTGCTTTTGTTCTTCCAGTGAGCTATGATACCAAGTTACCCAGCAGCTTCTATATGTGGCCCATTCTAAACTTACTAGTACTCAGGAAATCACCGACCAAATTATTCAGAATGTCTTAAGTACCTGTTTTTCTTTTATCAAGGGGAGTGATAAAGTCCATCAAAGTAAAGTTTTATGCTTTCTGGATCAAATCTAGTTTGGTGAGATAGAGGCAGTGGTTATATTTGACAGTCCATGACAAAACTTAAGTTTTCACAGACTTGAGATTTCCAGATAGAGAAGATAGAAATTTGGTAGTGAATGACCAAATCTCAGTGTAGGGTGAAATCTCATGCCCTGTGTGGTGTAGTAGATGATTGAGACTTGCAAACTTGGAGGTCATGGGTCTTGGCAGGAAATCCCTGAGAGATAAATATCAGGACTATTCCTGTTGATGAATGTATTATACTGAACTTGGGTGTTGTGTTAGTCTATTTCTGTTGCTTATAACAAAATACATGGAACTGGGTAATTTGTAAAGAAAACAAAATTTATCACTTACTGTTCAGAGGCTGGGAAGTTCAAAGTCCAGGGAACACATCTGGTGAAGGTCTTGGTGGTGGTGACAGTGACCCATGGGTCTCACATGTTAGAATAATGGCAGAGCGGAGATAAACTAACCTCTCATATGGTCTTCTTTTAAAGCGCTCAGAACCACGCCTCTGACCACCATTATTAATTCATTCATTACGGCATGGTCCTACAATCTAATCACCTCTTCAAGCCCCACCTTTCAATTACCATAATAGGATTTCCCACCCTCAACAGTTACAGTGGGGATTTAAGTTTCAGTGAGGTTGGGCAGCATCCAGTCTACAGCATTCCTCCCTTGACCCCCAAAACTCATGTCCTTTACACATGAAAATACATTCATTTCGTCCCCAAAGTCTTAACTTGTTTCAATTCAAAACTCCAAAGTTCAAGTCCCATTTCTAAAATAAGTTATCTACTGCCAAGATACAATGGTGGGCCAGACATAGGGTACATATTCCCATTCAAAAAGGGAGAAATAGTAAAAAAAAAAAGGGATAACAGGTCCTAAAGAAGTCTGAAACCCAGCAGGGCTTACATTGACTCTTAAGCTGGCAAATCATGTACCTTGACTCCATGTTTGATGTCCTCTGCATGCTGGTGCAGGGGTTTGGTCCGAAGGCCTCAGGCAGCTTTGCTTCTATGGCTTTCCTGGTCTGAGGCCATGTTTCCACTCTTGCAGGCTGGCATTGCACACTGGTAGCTTCATAATTCTGGGGTCTCCATGGAGGTCCTGCTCTCAGTGGCTCCACTAGGCATGGCACTGTTGGGGTTTTTCTATTGCAACTCTGACCCCATGTTTCTGCTCAGCATTGCTCTAATGAAGGCTCTATGCGGTGAATCCATCCCTGTGACAAATCTCTTCCTGGGCACCCAGGCTTTTCCATACATCTGTTGAAATCGGGATTTCTCACTCTCAACAGTTTCAGTGGGGATTTAAGCTTCAATGAGGTTGTGGGGGGGGGGGAATCCGGTCTACAGTAGGTGTCATATATATATAATTCATCATCCTTCATCAATATTCCTTTTTTTTTTTTTTTGCTTTGCATCTCATGGTATTAAGTATTATTTAACTCAATGTACTTATTATCTCTTACTGTATAACAAATAACTCCAAAACTTAATGGCTTAAAGTAGCAAATATTTATCGGACAATTTCTGTGGGTCAGAAATCCAGACATGGCTAAGATTGCCTCTCTGGCTCTGCGTCTCTTACAAGGCGATCAAGGTGTTGGTCAGGGCTGCAGTCATCTTAAGGCCCAACTTTGGTGGATCTGTTTCCAAGCTGTCTCAAGTGGTTAGTTAACAGGATCAGTTCCTCATGTGCTATTGGACTGAGGATCTCAGTTCTTCATTGGCTGGAGGCCATTCTTGGTTAATTGTCATGTGGGTCTGTCCATAGAACAGCTTAAAACATGGCAACTGGCTTCATCAGCAAGCGGGACATCAAGAGAGGGAGAGCAATATGGAATTCATAGTCTTTTGTAACCTTATGTCAGAAGCAACATTTCAGCATTATTGCTATATTTTTTATTAAGAGCAAGTCACTTGGTTCAGTGCACATGGAAGGGGAGGAGATTACACAAGGACATAATATGAGGAGATGGGGATACTGGTCACCTATTTAGAAGCTGTCTGCCACACTCAGCACAAGCCAAGTGTTCAGTGAGAAATGGTAGATGGACACAAAAAAAGAATGTCATTATAAGTAGCAGGTGAGGGCCGAGCCCATGGCGCACTCGGGAGAGTGCGGCGCTGGGAGTGCAGCAGCGCTCCCGCCGCGGGTTTGGATCCTATATAGGGATGACTGGTGCACTCACAGCGCTCACTGGCTGAGCGCGGTGCAGCCGGTTTCAAAAAGGACAAAATAAATAAATAAATAAATAAAATCTTACAGAATATAGCTAAGATAGCTGCTTTTAAATCTCTGCCTGATAGTTTTATCATCTCAGTCATATCAGGGTTAGCATTTGTGATCTGTCTTTACCCTTAAGAGTGGGTCACATTTGGGGGGTTCTTTGTATGCTCAATAATTTTGAATTGTGTCTTGGACATTGTGAGTGCTATATTGTGTTAATTCTGGATTCTTTTCATTCTTCTGGAGAATGTTGATATGTTTATGTATTGATATTTTTTTATTTTAGCATGTATCGAAGCAATAAAATTCAGTGTGTAATTTCTGACTTGCTATTTGTGGCCAGTGACTTAATTCTCAGTTTGGTTCTCTAGGGCTTTGCTACACTGGTTCATACCTAAAGTGAGGAAATCTACTAATTTTTTAAAGCACCCATTCTTTCATTTATTTAACACTACTGTTTTTTGGTTTTTTTAAGAAAATGATATTTTATTAATATTATTTTTTTACATTCTAGAATGTTGTTGTGGAGCAGTTGGGAGGGAGGGGGAGAGGGGAAAGGGAGAGGAAATGGGATGGAAGAAGGAGGAAGGAGGAGGGGCGGGATTGAGTCCTGTGGCACCCCCCTCATTCCCACAGGGGAGACCCAGGGGCTTCCAGCAGTGGCTTGGTCATTGCCAGGATGGGTGCAGATGTCAAGGGGGGTGTGGCAAAAGCCCTCACCACCCCACCACCCCAGCTGGGGAACCTGGGGCGCTTCTTGCTGTGGCTTGGTGGTTTGTTGCTGGGCTGGTGGCATGTGTCAGGGGGTCATGGTTGAGCCCCTGGTCCCCCAGTTCGGGAGAGCCCAGGGCACTTCCTTCTGCAGCTCGGTTGTCGTCACTGAAGTGATTGCACATGTCAGGGGGGTGTGGCCAAGGCCCTCGTCCCCTACCCTCAGGACTGGTTGTGGGTGTCAGGGGGCATTGCTGAGGCCCCCACCCCTCCCTCCTTTCTGGCTTCATAGCCCAGGGGACTGCCAGTCCTTCTAGGTGTTAAAGGTGTTCTTTAGTGAAATGAGACCTTTACTAATTAATATCAAACTTTGTCTCTGGTTGCGAGTACTTTGTTTTTTCTTTTAGTTCTGTGTTGGATTATTTGCTGTTCCTGCCACTTAAACTCTGCACTGGAACTAATTTGTTCTCCTTTGCTTACTTCTAAAATGGGGGAACTTCCTATGGGGACCAGTACTTTAGCTGTGTGGTTTAGCTAAATTGCTGCTTTGCTGCTGATTCACTAGGGAAGGCTTTTTGTGCAGATCAGGTTTTAATGGTTGACTTTATAGGTACTTCTGGCTCTCGAGAGATCCGGTGCACCTGGGTTGTATAGAAACTCTGGTCTGGGCTTGAGTATTTTCATCAGACTGTACCCCTTGCAATTCTGTATTCCTGACCAGTCTCCTCTGAGTGGTCCTTTGCTGATTGGGGTGCAGAACAGTTGTCCTTGCTATACCCCAGTGTTTTCCCCATGGGCCCTTCTCCCCCACCGCCCATGCTGTAAACACTTCCCATCGGATGGGCCATGTGCCTGTCCCTTGCGATGACTCACCAGCCTCTGAGCGGCTCCTTTTTTTCAGTTGTTGTGGCTCCTCGCTCCTATATGGGTCCACAAGAACCCTATTAGTGGTCTTGCTGTCCTAGGGGCCACCAACACCCTCTTCTCCCCTGCCACCTCCAAGCAGCTTCATCTGAAGGGTTCAGCTGCGGCTTTTGCCGGCTCCTGCTCTGTGTGCCTAGCAGCTCCAGCCTGGACATGGCTGGGGCTTGAAACGGTCAGAGCATTTTTTTCTTTCTCTCATTGTGACTTCTTCTGCCTTCATGCACTCCATAGGTCTCTCTTCCTCTTTTCCTGAGCTCTCATTGCTCCAGCAAGGCTGTTGTTGCTTTTTTATAGTTGTAAATTGGTTGATTGGTATGAGAGAGTGACTCTGGGGACCGTCTATTCTGCCATCTTGACCGGAAGTCCTCCTAAAAGTTTTTATTTATGTGAAAAGCAATGGATACATCTAGGAGTATAGATTAGTGATTTGGAAATTAAATAGGAATCTGAAATCAATATTTTTTAATTTTTAAAGTTTTCTGTTAAAAGTATATTACCATCAAATAGATACTGGTAAATCTGGTCAAGAAAAAAGTAAGAATGATTACAGTATAGCATCATTAATAAGAAAGAGGGCATACTTATAAATATGAAGGAAAATATTTTAGTTATAACGTAATGTTTAAGTTTATTCCAGTATATTTAGAAATCTATAGAGAATTATTTTCTTTTTTTTTTCCTTTTTGTCTTTTTTACTGACCGGTAACGGGATCGCAACCCTCGGTGTCGTGCCCGTACCAGGGATCGGCAACGGGATCGCAACCCGCAGTGTTGTGCCCGCACCACGCTCAGCCAGTGAGCGGGAACTGGTCTCCACATGGGATCCGAACCCTCGGCGGGAGCGCCGCCACACTCCCAAGCGGCGCACTCTCCAGTGCACCACCGGGCCGGCCCGAACCTCTCCTTTTTTAAAAGTGGCACTTACACTATGGTGCATCCTCAGGAAAGACTTAAAGAAGGAAATTATTTCTAACAAATTTTCCAGCTCATTGGTACATGGATTATATAAGTATAACAAAACTCTACGAGAATAGCTCCTAAAAATCAAAAGCTAAGTCAGTGTCCCTTATGAAATTAAGCATAGAAAATCTAAGTACGTTATGTACCAACTGAAACTAAGGGTCGACCAATGAACTATAAAATTAAAAAGTATTTAGGACCGGCCCGGTGGTGCACTGGAGAGTAAGGGTTCAGATCCCATGTGGAGACCGGTTCCCGCTCACTGGCTGAACGTGGTGCGGGCGCAACACCGAGGGTTGTGATCCCGTTGCCGGTCCCCAGTGCAGGCGCGACACTGAGGGTTGCGATCCCGTTACCAGTCAGTAAAAAAGATAAAAAGGAAAAAAAAATTAAAAAGTATTTATCTAGAATGTCCAGGACTTAACTATTCTGGTTTAATTATAAATCTTGATAGATGACAGAATTATAGATCTAACTCTGATACTGTCAAGTTTAGAGGTCAGCAACTGATGACTCATGGACCAACCACTTGTTTTATAAGTAAAATTTTATTGGAACTCAGCTGTACTTGTTTGTTTACATATTGTCTGTGGCTGCTTTCTCACTTCAACAGAAGACTTGAGTAGTTATAACGGACACCATATGGCCCACAAGCCTAAATAATTTACTTTTTGGCTCTTTATTATTGTTTTTTCAGAAAAAGTTTGTTGACCTTTGGTCTAGATTCATTAGTTTTTTAATGCAGATGTTCCCCCACTTCCAATGGTTCAACTTACTATTTTTAAACTTTACAATTATACAAAAGTGATACACATTCAGTAGAAACTGTACTTCGAGTACCCATACAACCATTCTGATTTTCACTTTCAGGACAGCGTTCTATAAATTACATGAGATATTAAACACTTTATTATAAAACAGGCTTTGTGTTAGATGGCTTGGCCCAACTGTAGGCTAGTGTAAGTGTTCTGAGCATGCTTAAGGTAGACTAAGTGAAGCAATGATGTTTAGTAGGTTAGGTGTATTAAAAGAATTTTTGACTTATATTTTCAACTTTTGATGGATTTTTTGGGATGTAACCCCATTATAAGTCAAGGAACATCTGTATTTACTTTAGGAAAGGTTGAATTATGGACAGCTGATTTCTTCAATACTAAAAGACAGTTCTGGTTTTTTTCCTTTCAGATTTTGCCATTTTCTAAGTCAGGATGCTACTTACAATCCAGCTAGATGACCATCATAAATTAGTCATTTGAAATAGCGTCCACGGTATTTTCTGGCGATCTCAAGAAGTGCCAGCATCAAAGTATATTAGTTTTGATGAAATATCATGTGTTTTTGCACAATCAAAATTCAGTCCTATGAAAGAATCAATACCTTTCAAATAAGAATGATTGAGGAAAATCACAAATTACACATTGTCAACCAACCATTCATGATGTCAGTATGATTGTCCCTTATAATCTGCATTTCTATGTCCATTTGTTGCAGATAGGGAATCCAATATCCTATTCATTCATTCACAATTTGATAGTTAAAACCAGTCTCATACAAAGTTAAGTTTTGCAATTAAATATAACGGAAGACAGAATAATTTGAGTTCTATAATAAAATAGATCATTGCAATAGGTTGTTACTCCTCCAGGTCACTACATGTGCATGTTAAATGTAGAGACAGACTGGCTGGTTAGCTCAGTTGGTTAGAGCACAGTGTTATAACACCAAGGTCAAGGGTTCAGATCCCTGTACTGGCCAGCCACCAAAAAAAGAAAAACAAAAAACAATATGTAGAGACATATCTTTACCCAACATTTTTGAAATTATGCCCCCAGGAACACACTTAATACTTGATGATACTTACATAAAAGTTTCTGTGCTTAAGTGTATAAAGTACTGAATACTAAATCTCAACATTAGAACAATGAAAATCTCACATCAGGAAAACAAATGAATAAGAGCACTGTGGTAACGTTATGCAATGTTACCGTAGAACCCCCCTTCCTAATACTTGTTAACATTGTTGGGATAGGTTCCCAAATCCAAAGGGAGTGACTATAGGGTTGGAATTTTGAGTCATCACTTCATGTGATTAACCATGATTAGATGACAGCTCACATTGACTTGTAATTAGCTTTCTTTTTCCGAATATAGGGCTGCTATTTTTCTCAAAAATGAAATATCTTTCAGCCTAATCTTTATATAAATATAACCTCAGTGTATTTAAATCCCTTTTTTGATTTGGCAGTTCACATTTATGCAGCTGATTTCAATTTGTACTATTATAAAAACTGAATAGCTTCACTGATGTTTTCTAGTATGTAAACAATAGTCTAATTCGCTCAGGTATAGGCTTTAAACATTTTCAGGTTTGGTACATGTAGCCAACTTGTTCACCTATGTAACATCTGACAACTCAGTCAAAATTGAAACATGTCTTATATTTCTCCTGGTATGTGTTTTAGTTTTTATTTTTCTAATCACTAGTGAGTTGAGTATTTTTCACATATTTTTATTGGCCAATCATGTTCCTTATTGCAATTTTCCTGGTTGTGTTTTTTGCTCATTTATTCATTTTCCCCCTACTGATTTATGTGTTTTAAAAAATCATATTCAGGGCCGGCCCGGTGGCGCACTGCTACAGTGCGCCACTTGGGAAGCGCGGCGGCGCTCCCGCTGAGGGTTCGGATCCCACATACAGACCGGTTCCCGCTCACTGGCTGAGCGAGGCGTGGGAGTAACGCCGAGGGTTGCGATCCCGTTGCCGGTCCCGGTCCGGTACGGGCGCGACACTGAGGGTTGCGGTCCGTTGCCGGACATGAAAAAAAAGACAAAAAAAAAAAAATCATATTCAGGATTCAAATCCTTAGCTTGTTTTGTAAGACGTCCTTCCCACCCCCCCCAACTTGTGACTTACGTTGTTTTACTGTGTTCATTACCCCTCATACCAACACTTTAAATTTCAATATAGTAATTTCTCAGTCTTATCATATATTATTTCTATTCATAATTTTGCACTCTTTTTTTCTAATCAAATTACATGCAAGTCAAAATAAAAATTCCTTTTCTAATATTGATATAGATTATTTCTTTACTTTTATTGAAATGGCTTGTTATATTTTGCATTGATAGTGATACCAGGCTTTTGGCCTCTTCCTTCAATTTAATGGAAATTACGTCAACATCTCACATTAATGTAATGTTTGCTTTGGGATGTGGGTAAATAATCTGTGTTGTACATTAGCAGTTTTCTATGTAAGATGCTTCATTTATTCAAATTCCATTTCATTATCTATTGCTATAGTCATATACTATTCTCCTTTATTGATATGTTAATTGATACTGATAGATTTATTGCCCATTTTTTATCAGATTATTTGGTTTTTTGCTGTTGAGTTCTTTGAGTTCCTTGTATATTCTGGATATTAGCCACTTGTCTGATGTGCAGTTTGCAAACACTTTCTACCATCCTGTAGGTTGTTTCTTCCTTTTGTTTCTAGTGTGCCTTGCTGCAGGAGCTTTTCAGTTTGATGTAATCCCAGTTGTGTATTTTTGTTTTTGTTGCCTGTGCCTTTGTAGTCTCACCCAAAAAAGTGCTGCCCATTCCCATTTCGTGTTCTGTTTCCTCTGTGTTTTCTTCTAGTAGTTTGATAGTTTCAGGTCTTAAATTTCAGTCTTTAATCCATTTTGAGTTGATTTTTGTCTATGGTGAGAGATGGTCTAGTTTCGATCTTCTGCATGTGGATTTCCAGTTTTCCTAGCACCACTTATTGAAGAGGCTGTCCTTTCCCCACTGTATATTCTTGGCACTTTTGTTGAAAATCAGTTGGCTATAAGTGCATGGGTTTATTTCTGGGCTCTTTATTCTGTTCCTTTGGTCTATTTGTCTATTTTTATGCCAGTACCATGCTGTTTTGGTTACTATGGCTTTATAATACATTTTGAAGTCAGGAAGTGTGATGCCTCAACTTTGGTCTTTTTATTGAAGATTGCGTTAGCTATACAGGGTCTTTTTTAAGACCATACAATTTAATTTTTCTTTCTATTTCTATGAAGAATGTTACTGGTATTTTGATAGAAATTGTGTTGAATCTGTAGATTGCTTTGGATAATATGGACATTTTGATGATGTTAATTCTTCCAACCAAAGAACATGGATATCTTTCCATTTATTTGTGTCCTCTTCAATTTCTTTTACCAATGTTTTATGGTTTTCATTGTAGAGGACTTTCACCTCCTTGGTTAAATTTACTTATAGGTATTTCATCTTTTGGGTAGGTATTGTGAATGGGATTACTTTCTTGCTTTCTTCTTCAGCAATTTCATTATTGGCATATAGGAAGGCTACTGATTTTTGTGTGTTGATTTTGTATCCTGCTACTGTACTGAATTCATTTATTCTAATAATTTCTTGGTGGTTTTCTATGTATATGATCACATCATCTGCAAGTAGGGATAGTTTGATTTCCTCCTTTCCAACTTAGATGCCCTTATCGCTTTATCTTGCCTTATTATGCTGGCTAGAACTTCCAGTACTATGGGGAATAAGAGTGGAGAAATTGGGCATCCTGGTCTTATTCTAGATCTTAGAGAAAAAGCCTCCAATTTGTGTCCATCCAGTATGATATTAGCTGTGAGTTTATGATATATGGCCTTTTTTCATGTTGAGGTTCATTCCTTCTATACCTAGTTTGTTGAGTGTTTTTATCATGAAGGGGTGTGGATTTTATCAGATACTTTTTCTGCATTTTTGAAATGATCATATGGGTTTTTATCCTTCATTCTGTTGATGTGATGTATCACATTTATCAATTTGCATATGTTGAGCCATCCTTGCATCCCTGGGATGAATCCCACTTGGTCATGGTGAATGATCTTTTTAATGTGTTGTTGGATTCTGTTTGCCAGTATTTTATTGAGAATCTTCACATCTGTGTTCATTAGGGATATTGGTCTGTAGTTTTCTGTCTTTATTGTGTCTTTTCCTGGTTTTGGTATGAGATTAATGTTGGCCTCATAGAATGAGTTTAGAAGTATTCCCTCCTCTTCAGTTTTTTGGAAGAGTTTGAGAAGAATTGGTATTAATTCTTCTTTAAATGTTTGGTAGAACTCAGCAGCAAAGCCATCAGGTCCTGGGGTTTTCTTTGTTGGGAGTCTTTTTATTACTGCTTCAATCTCATTACTAGTTATTGGGCTCTTTAGGTTTTCTAGTTTTTCGTGATTCAGCCTTGGTAAATTGCATGTATCCAGGAATTTATCTATTTCATCTAGGTTTTCCAGTTTATTCACATATAGTTGTTTACAGTAGTCTTTTAGCCTTCTGTTAGGCCTCCTGGCTAGCTTAACATCAGCACAGCCAGGTTAAGCAACTTTCCCCCATCTCCCCCTCCCCTTTCACTTTTCTGCTCCAGGAACTGAGATTCCTCTCCTGGGAAGGGGTAGACAGACGTTACCATTATCAAAGGAACATCTTGTGGGCTGCACTTAGCAGGTTTTGGGCTAGAATACTTCGTACTGAGACAGTAGCTAATTAAGAGCCTATCCCTTAACCAACCAGGTGTTATTGGGCCACAAGGGCTGTGTCACCCTGCATACCACTGATTTCGAAATTGCCCATTACTCTGCCAGAACCTTCAAAGTCTTATAAACCTCTTGCTGTCCTTTGTTTGGATGAACTGATCTGGTTCAGTCTCCCCTCCACATTAGTGGAATAAAGCTTTTGGCTGAAATGGCACCTGGCTCGGGTCTCTCTCTCTCTCTTCTCCATTCAGCTGAACCTAACACCTGCGTATTTCTGTGGTATCAGTTGTCATGTCTCCTTTTTCATTTCTGATTTTATTTATTTGAGTCTTGTCTTTGTTAGTCTAGCTAAAGGTTTATTGATTTTGATTATTTCTTTTTAAAAAACCATCTCATTGTTTTATTGATATTTTGTATATTTTTAACCTCCCATTCATTTCTTCCCTGATATTTGTTATTTCTCTCCTTGTACTGATCTTGGGTTTGCTTTGTTCTTGTTTTCCCACCTCCTTCAGGTCTATTTGAAGTCTTTGTTTATTTGAAGACTTTCTTCTTTTTTGAAGTAGGCATTTATTGCTATAAACTTCCCTCTTAGAACTGCTTTTGCTGTATCCCATAGTTTCCAGTATGTCGTGTTTCATTTTCATTTATCCCCAGGAATTTCTTAATTTCCTTTTTGATTTCTTTTCTGACCCATTTGTTGTTTAGCAGCATGTTTTTTGTTTTTGTTTTTGTGTTCCATTAAAACTTTATTTATGGACACTGAATTTGAATTTCATATAATTTTCTCATGTCACACAATATTTTTCTTTTGATTGTTTTTCAACCTTAAAAAATTTTTTTTATTGAATCATAATTGATTATACATATTTGGGGGTTCAACATTGACATGTTGATCAAATCAATATTATTAGCATATATTACAAATTGTACTTATTCTTTGTGCCCCTTATCCCATCTCTCCCCATCCTCCTCTCCCTCCCTCCTTCCACCTCTGATAACCCTAGATCTCTTCTCTCCTTCTGAAAGATTAATGGTTTCTATGTTGATTAGTTGCCTAGATCATCTGTCCAGTGCTGAGAGAGGTATGTTCAGGTCCCCCACTATTATCATAGAGCAGATGCTTCTTCTGTTACTCTGGAATGGGATTTGTGGAGAGAGATATCCTCTTCTTTTCTTTGGTCTCTGCTAGTGACTCTCCTTGTGTCAATGCACTCAAGTGGCTGGCTGGCCATCTGCATGGTGGTTGTGGCATCTAGCTGCTTTTGTGGCAGCCGTGGCTATTGTAGAGGCTGTGGTCACATGGAAGTGGTGTTTTTGGTGTACTCCTTGCCTAGTTGCAGGAGGAGGGGTCAGTCCCCAACTCCATGCCTCAGGATCCCAGGTGGGCCCCATGGCAGTGGCAGTGTGCCTTGTTGTGGGACAAGGGGGTCAGTCTCCAGCTCCATCTGTTTTTACATTCTAAGATGTTGTAGAGCAGTTGGGTGGGAGAGGGGAAGGTGGAAAGAAATAGGGTGGGAGAAAGAGGAAGGAGGGCATTTTGAGGCCCGTGGCACCCCCTTGTTCTTGCAGGGGAGACCAGGGGGCTTCCAGTAGTGGCTTGGCCATTGCTAGGCTGAATGCAGATATCAGGGGGGGCATGGCTGAATTCCTTGCCCCCCCATCACCCTGGCTCAGGAGACCAGGGGGCTTCCAGTGGTGGTTCAGTAGTTGTTGTTGGGCTGGGTGCAGGCATTGGGGGAGCATAGCCGAGGCCCTTGGCCCCCTACTGTCCTACTTCAGGAGCCAGGGGTGCTTCCTGTGGCAGTTTGGTGGGAGTCATTGCTGGGTTAGTTGTGCATATTGTGGGGCATGGCTGAGGCCCCCGGCCCTCCCACCTCCCTGGCTTGGGGGCCCAGGGGTCTTCCAATCCTTCTAGGTTTTATAGGTGTTCTTTGGTGAAGTGAGACCTTTACTAGTTAATATCAAACTTTGTCTCTGGCCTGTGGGTATTTGCTTTTTCTTTCAGTTGTGTGTTGGATTATTCACTGTTTCCACTACTTAAACTCTGCACTGGAACTAATTTGTTGTCCTTTGTTTACTTCTAAAATAGGGAACCTTCCTGTAGTCACCAGCTCTTGAGCCCTATGGTTGAGCTAAATTGCAGCTTTGCTGCTGATTCCCTGGGGAAGGCTTTTTGTGCAGCTCAAGTTTTAGTGGTTGACTTTGTAGGTACTTCCAGGTCTCATGAGATCCAGTACACCTGGGTTGTGTAGAAACTCTGGTCTGGGCCTGAGTGTTTTCAGCAAACTGCTCCCTCTGCAGATCTGTATTCCTGACCAGTCTTCCCCTGAGTGGTACTGTGCTGATTAGAGTGCAGATCAGCTGTCCTTTCTGTGCCCCAATGTTCCCCCAGTGGGCCTATTTCCTCACCACCTGTACTCCAAACACTTCCCATGGGATGGGCTGTGTGCTGGTCTCTTGTGATGACTCACTGGCCTCTGAATGTCTCCTTTTTTCAGTTATTGTGGCTCCTGACTCCTACGTGGGTCCATGGGAACTCTATTAGTGGTCTTGCTGGCCTGGGGGCCACCAAGGCCCTCTTCTCCCCTGCCACCTCCAAGCAACTTCATCTGAAGGACATAGCTGTAGCTTTTGCCAGTTCCTGCTCTGTGTGCTCATCAGCTCCAGCCTTGAAGTGGCCAAGATTCAAAATGGTAGAAGTGATCCCTTCTTTCTTTCATTGTGGCTTCTGCCTTCATGCACTCCATAGGTCTCTCCTCTTCCCCTAAGTTCTAGGAACCCCTTGGCTGTCATTGCTTTTTAATATTTGTAAATTAGCTGATTTGTGGGAGAGGGTGACACTGGGGACCATCTGTTCTGCCATCTTTAGAAGTGTGTTTTTTAATTTCCACATATGGTTTCTTTTTTTTTTTTTTTTAACTGACCAGTAAGGGGATCGCAACCCTCGGCATGGTGTGGTCCACACCACACTCAGCCAGTGAGCACACTGGCCATCCCTATATAGGATCCGAACCTGCGGCCTCGGTGCTCCCAGCGCCGCACTCTCACGAGTGAGCCACGGGGCTGGCCTTTCCATGTATGGTTTCTAGTGTCCCCTTTGTTGTTGATTTCTAGTTTTATTCCATGGTGGATGGACAAAATAGTTGATATAATTTTGTTTTTTTTAAAATTTGTTGACACTTGTTTTGTGACTTAACGTATGGTCTATTCTGGAGAGTGTTCCATGTGCTCCTGAGAAGAATGCATGTTCTGCAGCTGTTGGACGAAATGCTCTTTATATATCTGTAGGTCCAATTGGTCTAGAGTAGAGACTACTTCTGATGTTTCCTGGTTAATGTTCTGTCTGGATGTTCTGTCCTTTGCTGAAAGTGGGGTTTTAAAGTCCTCAACTTTTATTGTGTTGGAGTCTATTTCTCCCATTAGATCTAACAGTAATTGCTTTATATAACTGGGTGCTTTGGAGTTGGGTGCATATATATTTAGAATTGTTATATCCTCTTGTTGAATTTGATCCCTTATATAATGACCTTCCATATATATATATATGTTTTTTTCTTTCCTTGGCTTGAAATCTATTTTATCTGACGTAAGTATATCTACTCCTCTTTTTTGGTTAACATTTACATGAAATATGTTTTTCCATCCCTTCTCTTCCAGCTGGTGTGTGTCTTTAGAGGTGATGTGAGTTTCTTGTAAGCAGCATATTGCTGGTTCTTGTTTTGTAATCCATTGAGCCATTCTATGTCTTTTAATTGGGACATTTAACTCTGCATGCTGCAATTTCCCTCCAATCCCTTGTTTTGTGCTGTGGAAGTCCAAGGCCGCCTTTCCTTTGCTTTTGCTTCTTTCCTCTTCCCTGTGCATTTAGAAAGAAATCTACTAATAAATATGTCTTCAAGAAACTTTCAGGAGACCAATAAAAACAATCACAATACACTGAGGAGATGGGGACTGAGATAGCACATGAAAATGAAGATCATCTGTACAAGTTGGTAGGTGGACCTAGTCTTAAAGAATATGTAGACTTCTCTTAGAGGCAATGGAGCAGACTAGATGAGCTGAGAGAATCTTCCTCTACAAAACATCTATTAGTAATGGACACAAATCCTTTTAAATGCATAGCTGTGCTCACGAAAGTCTAAACAGAAAACTTAGAGAACAAAAAAGAGACATAGGAACATATGCTGTGGTTAACCTGGAAAGTCTTTAAATATTAGGAATTGTGACAGACCCTTCCTAAAATGACCCCCAAAGATTAACTCTCTTGTATAATCCCCTCTTCTTGAATGCAGACAGAACTGTGACTTACTTCTAGATGGTGGAATATGGCAAAGGTGATGTGATAGTCACTTCCATTATTGCATTACTTTATAAAAGATTCCATCTTAGCAGACTGGACTGATAAAGTCTTCTGCTGTCCTTAAAGAAATAACTTGCCATGTGGTATGAAGACCTGGAAGAGGGCCACAGGAGAAGGAACTGTGAGCACCTCTAGGAATTCAGTTTCCAGGTAACAGCCAGCAAGAAAACAGGGCCGTCAATCTTATAAGCACAAGAAAGTGAATTCTGCCAACAATCACAAGAGCTTGGAAAAAAAAGCTCTAGTGATTGTTGATGAAACACAGCCTAGATGATACCTTGACTGCAGCCTTGTGAGACACTGAGCAGAGAACCCTGCTGCAAATCCATGTACACACTCATGACCCATGAGAACTAGGACATAATAAATGCACATTTTCACAAACTGCTGCATTTGTGGTAATTTGTTATGCAGTAATGGATAATTAAAACAGGAATAAAATAGTTTAAATTTTAATGACTAAAGTGAATGGGTTAAAAAAATGATAGGTTATAAGTTTTAGGAATAAGTAATTCAAATAATTGGTAGTAAGAGTCCTGCATAAAGCTAGATGCTAAGATGGAAAAAACTCCTTCCCACAATATTTGTAAACTATGGGTTTTCCCTCACTTGGGTTCGAGGTATGTATTTTAGCTGCAAGGAATAGAAATATCAAACGTGGAATAAACAAATAGAATTTCCCAACCTGTGAAAACTATGGTGTACAAGGCAAGGGAAAAAAAATATCACTTCAAGTTAACCTATTCCAGTGAAATTTTCCACAGGGGAAATCTCACTTATCATGAGCTCACAGTCCCAAATTAGAAAATGTTCCAGAAAACAGTCCACCATGAATACAGTGCAATGGGCACAAAAAGACCAGAATTCACATTCCTTTTCCCAACAGAAAATATAAATACCGCATGGAAATCATAATTTAGCCATAATTAAAGTAATAACTAACAATGGGTATAAAAAAGATGGGGAAAGAAAATACTGTTAAAAACACCAGTTGGCTGGCCAGTTAGCTTGGTTGGTTAGAGCATAGCCTTATAAAACCAAGGTCAAGGGTTTGGATCCTGGTACTGGCCAGCTGCCAAAAAAAACCAAAAACAAAAAAACACCAGACAAGTTGACTGTTTAGTGTTTAGCTCATTTGGTTAGAGTGTGGTGCTGGGATTCAATCCTTGTACTGGCCAGCAAAAATAAATAAATAAATAAAATCACCAGACAGGTTTGAAAATGACAGAATAGACCTTAAATCAGTTAACTAGTTTGACACAGCTGAAAAGAAAATGAGCAATCTGACAATTAGATCAGAAGATGGTAACTTGGGTAGAGAACATATGAGAGACTGAGAGGCAATGTCGTTGAATGAGAAGTGCCAACTTACATGTAATCAGGTTCTAGAAGGAAACTATTGATAGAAGGAGGGAGAGGAAATAAGCAAAATGTAAACATTAGAGAATTTTCCAATATTGAAGAAAGGCATGACTCCCCAAGTGGCACAATAAAAACCAATTATATGCTGGATTGACTTCTGCAATGGCTGAGGAATCTGGGAAATCCTGTCCCCTAAAAGCAGTGAGAAAATCCTACAAAGTTGTCAAGAACAACCATTTAAAAACTCTGGAAATTGCTCAAGGGCATACAAGAAATTAAGCATTTTTGAAAGAAAGGCTATTGAATCTTGGTAAGAACAATAGGAGTCTGTGGTATTTGAGCCAGGTGCTGTTCCCATCGTGCCTGCCCCTCCCCACAAGTCTACCATTAGGACTGGCAGCTCTGCTGCCCTACCAGAGGAAACAGATCATAGTCAAAAGCATGAAAAAAATCCATGCCAAGGGGTGTTGAAAATAATGGAGATCTCGGTGGCAAACAATCATACTTGTTGGGGTAATCAAGAAAATGGCAGACCAGCCAGTTACAATAAAATCCAGGTACTGAAACAGCAAAAGAGGGAGGGCTGGCTGGTTAGCTCACTTGGAGAGCATGTTGCTGATTACACTAAGGTCAAGTGTTCAGATCCCCATACCGGCCACCTGCCAAAAAGAAAAAAAAAGAAGTTGTCAGACTCTTTTACTTGCCCATAATCCTGTTCGTGACACCAGTTGTAAAGCTACACAACTACACCAGTTGTCGGGCTATTTTACCTGCCCATAATTCTGCACTGACTGGGTCAATTGTCATGCTAGGGCTGGGTCTGGAGCTCACAGACCCCTCAAGCCCATTGTCCAGACTGGGTCACGAACCCTTCATATGCCAGGCTGGGTCCCCAGACCCTTCACACGCCAGGCTGGGTCACCAGACCCCTCACATGCAGGTCTATGAGCTAGGTAACTGGGAAACAGGTCCTTGGAAGCTGTAGGTTGGAAAGCATGGCTGTGCAGAGCAGTGTCTGTGGGAGGCAGACGCCGCCAAGGTTGCGGCACCGCGCATGCGCACCAACTCCACCCACCCACCCACACAATTTGTTTACTCAACCACCCCCAACCAGACCTGAGGCAGGGACCTGACTAAACTTTTCCTTTGCACTCACAGCTTGACTGGTGCAAGAGGCCTAGCTTTTGGCATATCTCAGCTTTCGTTGCCTTCCTCACTAAGCACAATCTTCCTTTCACTTGAATATGTAGAGGCCATTGTAAGGTTGGCATAATTTCAATATTGTTCCTACTTTCAGGAAGTAGGGAGGCCAGAGGAGAGGGAGAGAGATGGAGAAACAGCGACTCGATAGTACAGTCAGAACACACATTTATCCATTAAGTCTGCTGTCTTATATGGGCATGGTTCATGGCACCCCAGAACAATTACAACAGTAACATCAAAGGTCACTGATTAAAGATCACCATAACAGATGTAGTAACAATGAGAACATTTGAAATATTGCGAGAATTACCAAAATGTGACACAGAGACATGAAGTTAGCACATGCTTTTGGAAAAATGGTGCCAAAAGACTTGCTCGAGGCAGGGTTGCTACAAACCTTGCATTTGTTAAAAAAAAAAAAAAAAAACACATTATCTGAGAAGAGCGATAAAGTGCAATTAAACGAGGTATGCCTGTATCCAAGGAGTCTTCAAAAAGTTCATGGAAAGATTAATATTATCTTTTAATCCTATCTTTCCATGAACTTTTTGAAGTACTCTTGTATACACGGGTTAGTATACACATACATATTTCCTTGCTCTGTCACCTGAGATGGCCTAGAAGCAACAACACCCCAGTAACAATTAGCACACCTAGCACCCACAGATTGGTTTTTAAGACCATTCTCCATTAAAAAGAACCAGGGATACTTGAAGAAATGACTGATCCTAAGATTAGGGCAGGAAATGTAAAAGAGCATCTTCTAGTGCCAGAAGGCAAGGAAGTGCAAACAACAACAACAACAAAAACCCAACACACACACACACACACACACACACACACACACACACACACACACACGAACTTACTGAAAAAGCACCCAGTAGCAAACTGGAATAATTAGAGCAACAGTAAATAAATGAATGAATGAATGAGTAAAAGTAAGTAAATAGGTAAAGTAAGTACTGGATTATAACCCTAAGTACAAAATTAATATTTGTGAGTACATGATGTAAATAAATGATTAAGTATATAAATAGGAGAGAATAAGCACGTCTCCCAGGCAGAAGAATTTCAAATAATGTGTTTAAATACTCTGCAGTCAAGGAGGTGGAACATAACTCCCTAATCCCTACATGTAGGCATTGCATAATTATTTCATTACAAAGAGCACAGTATGGAAGGGGGGGGGGAGAGTAATTTTGCAGCAGAGAAACCTGACAAGTACTGCTTCAGCCAGATGATCAAATTAACATTATCAGCGAAAAGTCATGTTGATGGTATGACAGTTGATATGATGTGATGAGAATGGCACATCTGTGGTCTTCCTCCCTAAAACCCATAATCCCAATCTAATCATGAGAAAAACATCAGACAAGTCAGTTTCCCATTTGAGAGATGTTCTACAAATTCCTAACTAGTACTCCTCAAAACTGTCAAGGTCATCAAAAGAAAAAAAAACGTTTGATAAACTGTCACAGCCAAGATGAACCTAAGGAGACATAATAAGTAAATGTAATGTGATGTCCTGGATGGGACTGTGGAACAGAAAAAGGTCATTAGGTAAAAATTAAGGAAATCTGAATAAAGTATGGACTTTAGTTAATAATAATGTATCAGAAGTGGTTCATTAATTGTGGCAAGAGTACCATACTACTGTAAGATGTTAATAGATAGAGAAAACTCGGTATGTGATATGGGAGAATGCCCTGTACTATCTTCACAACTTTCTGTAAATCTAAATCTACCTAAAATAAAGTTTATTTTAAAATTTCATCACCCTCATGAGAAAATATTTGAGCATACTAGAACTAGAAGACAATTTCCTCAACCTGATAAAAGAAATATAGGAAGAATTTACAGCTAACATATTTAATGGTGAAATTCTAAACATTTCCCCTCTCCCCCAGATAGGGAATATGGTAAGAATGTCTATTCTCACCACTTCTATTCAATGTTGTACTAGAGGTCCTGGCCAATGAGATACGGTAATAGAAAAAATAAATTTGGAAAAAGTAAAACTTTTTATTCACAGATAACATGATTGCATTTTATGGAAACCTCATGGAGTATCTTTTTTTTTAAAAAATTATTATTTGTTTATTATTTTAATTTTTAATTTTTTTTTTAAGATGACTGGTAAGTGGATCTTAACCCTTGACTTGGTGTTGTCAGCACCACGCTCACCCAGTGAGCCAACCGGCCATCCCTATATGGGATCCGAACCTGTGGCCTTGGTGTTATCAGCACCACACTCTCCCAAGTGAGACATAGGCCAGCCCTGGAAGATCTTTTTCTAAAAAACTATAACTAGAAGTGAATTGATCAACTTCACATTATATAAGGTCAATAATATAAAATTCAATTGTACTTCTACATTCTAGCAACAAACAATTGGAAAAATAAATGAAAAACATGTTTATCATAACATCAAAAACATCGAATTCCTAGGATTAAATCTGCCAAATGATGTGCATAACCTCTACACTGTAAATTAAATGACCAGTGTTAAAAGAAATTAAGGGAGGCCTAAATAAATGGAGAAACATGCCATATTTATGGATTGGAAGACTCAATATTGTTAAGATATCCATTTTCTGTAAATCTACAAAATTACCACAATACCCACAAACAATTCTAGCAGGCTTCCTTGAAGATATAGACAAACTGATGGTAAAATTTATTTGGAAGTGCAAAGGATCTATAATAGACAAAATTGTGTTTAAAATATAAACAAAATTTGAGGACACTAGCAGATTTCACTACTCAACTACAGTAGTCAAGAAAGTATATCAGTGGAACAGAATACGGAGTCCAGAAGTAACTAATTATTGTCAATTAATTTTTAGTAAAGGAACCATTAGAATTCAACAGGAAAAGGAAAGTCTTTTAACAGATGTTGCTGGAACAACTGTATATCTGTATGGAAAAAAAAAATTGAATCTTGGCCTGTACTCACACCATATACAAGAATTAATATGAGATGGGTCACAGACCTAAATGCTAACTCCAGAACCACAGAGCTTCTAGAAAAAAACATAAATGGATACCTTTATGACTTTCATTGGGGAAGGCAAAGGTCTCTTGAATGGGATGCAAAAAGAACTAACCATAAAAAGAAAAGTAATATGTTGGACTTCATCAAAATATAAAATATCTGCTCATCAAAAAACACCAGTAAGAAAATGAATAGACAAGAACATCTTTCAATCTAAATAAAAAGACAAACAATCCAGTTAAAAGGTGAGGGGATGGTAAATGACTTGGACACTTCACAAATGATATATACAAATGGCCAATAAATACTTGAAAAAGTGCTCAATTCCATTCATTGGCATTAAACCACAACAAAATACCTATCCCACTAGAAATACCTGTGCCTGCTAGAATGGATAAAATAAGAGTATAACAACATAAAATGTTGGCAAGTATGTGGAGCAACTAGAACTCTCCTACATAGCTTTTGGGAGTATAAAAATGATATAACTTCTTTAAGAAAATATTTCTTATAAACCTAAAATTCATTCCAAAGCATTTACCCAAAAGAAATGAAAACATATATCCATGAAAGGACTTGTCTAAGAATGTTCATAGCAGCCTCATTCACCATACCTCCAAGCTGAAAATAATCCAAATATCTGTCAACAGGAGAATATACAAATTGTAATATGTTCATACACTAAATACAAAAGAACAAATTACTGATATGCACAAAAATATGGATGAATGTCAAAAACATGTTCAGCAAAATAAGCCTGAAACAAAAGCTTACTTATTTCATGATTTCATTTATATGAAGTCCAAGAACAGGCAAAACTAATTTAATGGGAATAAAAGTGTCTCTGGGGCAGGTGGAAGGGGAGATGACTGGAAAGGGGCACAAGAGAACTTTATGGGATGATGGAAAATTTTATCTTGGTTTGAGTGGTTGTTACATGGATGTATACAGTTGTCAAAACTTATCCCATGGAACACTTTACTATCTGTACTGTTTATTGCATGTTAAATTATATCTCAAAAGAAAATTTAAAATACACATACAGACCCTTATACCTAACTTTATTTCAAAGTTTGTGAAACATGAATTTAGATAATTACATAAAGTCAGAAAAGTCACTAAAATAAACATTAATAGTATTTTTTAAATTGTACCAGCTTGAAGTTCCTCAAAAAATTAAAAAATAGAATTACCATATGATCCAGCAATTCCACTTCTGGGTATATACCCCCAAAAATTGAAAGCAGGGTCTCGAAGTAATGAATCTACACCTATGTTTATAGGAGTATTATTCACAATAGCCAAAAGTGGAAGCAAACCAAGTGTTCACTGACAAATGGATGGATAAAAAAATGTGGTCTATACAATGGAATGTTATTCAGTCTTAAAAAGAAAGGACTTTCTTACACATGCTACAACAGATGAACCTTAAAGATATGAACACTGGAGAATCCAATCAAAATGGTGGAATAGACGGACCACAGCATCACTCTCTCCCACAAATCAACCAAATTTACAACTATAAAAATGTAACATCAGCCAAGCTGGGGCCGCTGGAGCTCAGGGGAAGAGGAGGAGAGACCTACAGAGTTCATGAAGGTGGGAGAAACCACAATCAGAGAAAGAAAAAGCTGCTCCGAGCATTTCGGGCCGCAGCTGCTTTAAGGCTCGAGCTGCTGAGCACATGGAGCAAGAGCCGGCAGAAGCCGCAGCTGTGCCCTTCAGATGGAGTTACTTGGAGGCAGCAGGAGAGAAGAGGGCCTTGGCAGCCCCCAGGACAGCAAGACCACTAATAGGGTTCACGTGGACCCACGCAGGAGTGAGGAACCAGAACAACTGAAAAAAGGGAGCTGTTCAGAGGCCAGTGAGTCATTGCAAGGGACCAGCACAGGGCCTGTCCCATGGGAAGTGTTTGGAGCACAGGTGGTGGGGGAGACAGGCCCACCGGGAGAACACTGGGACACAGCAAAGACAGCTGATCTGCCCCCCAATCAGCACAGGACCACTCAGAGGAGACTGGTTAGGAATGCAGAATTGCATGGGGTGCAGTTTGATGAAAAAACTCAGGCCCAGATCAGAGATTCTACAGAACACAGACCCACTGGGTCTCTGGAGAGCCAGAAGTACCTATAAGATCAGCCATTAAACCCTGAGCTGCACAAAAAGCCTTCCCTAGGGAAACAGCAGCAAAGTAGCAATTTAAACAACCACACAGCTCAAGTACTGGTTCCCACAGGAAGTTCCCCCATGTTAGAAGCAAAGGACAAAAAATTAGTTCCAGCCCAGGCACACCACCAGCACCTTGGGGCCTGCCTGGGAACCCAAGGCTTGGATCTGGGGATCGGACCCCACTCCCACTTCCAGGCAAACTGCACCAGTGCCTCGGGGCCAGCCTGGGGACCTGAAGTATGGAGAAGGGGACTGGATGCCCCTCCCACAACCAGGAACACCACACCAGCACCTTGGGGCCTGCCCAGGGACCTGAGGCAGGGAGAAGGGGACCAGACCTTTCTCCCACAACCAGGCACATGGAGCCAGCATCTTGGGGCTCACCCAGGGACCCGGGGTATGGAGTTGGGGACCAGACCACCCTCCTACAAACAGGCACAACATGCCAGCACCTCGGAGCCCACCCTGGGACCCAGGACATGGAGAAGGGGAATGGACCTCCCTCCCACAACCAGGCACAACATGCCAGCACCCCAGAGCCCACCCAGGGAGCTGGGGCAAGGAGAAGGGGACCGGACCTTTCTCCCACAACCAGGCACACTGAGCCAGCACTTCAGGGCCCGCCTGGGGAACCGAGGTGTGGAGAAGGGGACTGGACCTCTCTCCCACAACCAGGCACACCACACCAGCACTTTGGGGCCCATCCAGGGACCCAGGGCATGGAGAAGGGGAATGGACCTCCCTCCCACAACCAGGCACAACATGCCAGCACCTCAGAGCCCACCCAGGGAGCTGGGGAAAGGAGAAGGGGACCGGACCTTTCTCCCACAACCAGGCACACTGAGCCAGCACTTCAGGGCCCACCTGGGGAACTGAGGTGTGGAGAAGGGGACTGGACCTGTCTCCCACAACCAGGCACACCACACCAGCACCTTGGGGCCCACCCAGGGACCCAGGGCATGGAGAAGGGGGCCAGACTTCTCTCCCACAACTAGGCGCACTGAGCCAGCGCCTTGGGGCCCACCCAGGGACCCGGGGCATGGAGAAGGGGACTGGACCACCCTCCTACAACCAGGCACACCATGCCAGCACCTCAGAGCCCACCCAGGGACCCAGGGCATGGAGAAGGGGACCAGACCTCTCTCCCACAACCAGACACACCACACCAGTGCCTCAGGCCCTGCCTGGGGACCTGAGGCATGGAGAAGGGGTCTGGACCTCTCTCCCACAACCAGGCACACCAAGCCAGGACCTTGGGTCCCACCCAGGGACCTGAGGTATGGAGCCAGGAACCAGAACCTCCCACAACAAGGTGCACCACACCAGTACCTTGGGGCCCACCCAGGGACCCGAGGCAAGGAGAAGGGGACTGGACCTCTCTCCCACAACCAGGGACACCGTGCCAGCACCTCGGGGCCCACCTGGCCCAGAGGCATGCAAAAGGGGACTGGCCCTCTCTCCCACAACCAGGTACACCAAGCCAGTGCCTCAGGTCCTGCCCAGTGACCTGAGGTATGGAGCCAGGGACTGGACCCTCCTCCCACAACCAGGCACATGGTGCCAGCACCTTGGGGCCTGCCCAGATACCTGGGGCATGGAGAAGGGGACCAGACTGCCCTCCCTCAACCAGGCACACTGAGCCAGCACCTCGGGGCCTTCTCAGGGACCCAGGACATGGAGAAGGGGACTGGCCCCCTCTCCCACAACTAGGCTCATGGCACCAGCACCTTGGGGCCTGCCCATGGAGAAGGGGACCAAACACACGCCACAACCAGGCACACCGCCAGTGCCAAGGAGCATACCAAAAACAGCACCTCCACGTGGGTGGGCCACCACAGCCACCACAATAACCATGCCTGCTGCAAAAGCGGCTAGACACCACAACCACCACGCAGATGGTCCGCCAACCACTGGAGTGCATTGACACAAGGAGAGTCACCAGCAGAGACAAAGAAGAGAATGTCTCTTTCCACAAAACCCATTTCAGAGTGACAGAAGAAGCATCTGCTCTATGATAATATTGGGGGACCCGATTATATCTCTCAGCATTGGACAGACCATCTAGGCAACAAGTTAACAGAGTAACCATTATTCTTTCGAAGGAGAGAAGAAATCTAGGGCAATTGGGGGGGGGGAGGGAATAGGGGAAGGGGAGAGATTGGACAAGGGGCATAAAGAATAATTACGATTTGTAACAATATATATGCTAGTAATATTGATTTAATCAACATATCTCAGTGTTCAACCCCCAAAATATGTATAATCAATTTTGATTCAATAAATAAAATAAATTTTTTTAAAAAAAGATATGAACACTATGCTAAGTGAAATAAGCCAGTCACAAAAGGACAAAACTGTATGATTCTACTCATATGAGTACTTAGACTAGTCAGATTCATAGAGACAGGAAGTAGCATGGTGATTGCCAGGAGCTATGGAAAAGGGAAAAGAGGAGTTACTGTTCAATGGGTACAGTTTCAGTTTTGCAAAATGAAAAATGTTCTGTTGAGTGGATGGTAATGCTGGTTGCACAACAGTGTGAGTGTACTTAATGCTACTGAACTGTACACTTAAAAACAGTTAAAATGGTAAATTTTATGTTATGTATATTGTACCACAATTTTAAAACAATTGTTTGAAAATTTTATTAGCTGATGTAGATGAATCAGCTATAAGCTCATTTTCTTCTGTATGTTTCCATTATTTCTAGAACTGTAGAAATGTTGGCAAAACTAATGTTAAAGAAAAACAAATTTCTTTATTGTCCTGCTGTAGCAGCCCTTATAATAAAGTGATTATAACAGTTTTCTTCAAACTAAACATGACTTAATACCTTTTATTTTGTTTTCCCCCTTCTAGATATACATGGGATATTTGAGGTGATATTTGGTGGGCAGGGAATTACCTCATATATAGATATGTTTTGAATTTTTAGACTTAATTAATTCTGAACTTGCAGCCCTCTTCTCTGTGCTCTTGCTCTTCCCCAAGCTCACAGGCTTCTCAATCACCTGAGCTTGAAACCAGGCCCCCAGAAGAGTTTCTTTTAAAAGCTTTTCCTTGTGCCTGTACATAGCCTCCATAAACGTACGGGTTAAGAGCAAAAGCTGAGTCTCCTTTGCATTTCCTCTGCTTTCCTAATTGACCCTAAGAACAAAGCATTCCACTTAGAAACTAGAGCTGCGTTTTCCCTGCCTTTCACGGAGCCTCTTTCTTTTCTGCTTTTCACACTTGCTTAATCAACCTTTGTGAACAAAGCCTTCTAGTCGTTCATCCATAACCCATAACCTTGCTCAAAGCATGAACATTTGTTAAGAGTCAGAGTCAGATGCTTTCGTGTTCCACTGATCTATGGCTAAGATTGGTGTTTCTGAGTTTTCTTCCAGGCCAGAACCAGAAACTCACCAAACCACCAGTCACAGATTCCATGACGTCAAAGACCCTGTGCATCACAAGCCCCCGACATCTTATTCCAAACACCTGCGGATCCCGTGCCTCTCCTTGCTCCTTCCCCACATGCACCCACATTCCTTCTTTCCCTTTAAATGCCCCAGACTCTGGTCAGATGGGGAGACAGTTCAAGGCTTGTCCTTCCATCTCCCGGCTGACATCAGCCTTAATAAAAGTCACCTTCTCAGCTATTTTTGTTATCTGAGGGTTTGATTTATTTTTCTGCATGATGAGCAACTGAGCTCAGCTTTAACCAATTCTGTTCTGCAACGAGCTCTGTCTTCTCCCCTGGAATTGGAGGCCTCTCCTTTGGTCCCAGAGTCCTCCCTTTTCTCCTCGACTCTTCCCCATTGGACTCTGGCTCTTCTGAAGCTTCCAGGCATTTCCTGAGCCCTGGTTCCTCCTCCCAGGACTCCTTGGCTCTTCCAGCCTCAGAATCTGCTACTTCTACGGGGTTTTCTTGTGCTTTTCCTGACCATTGGATCTGTTCCCCAGACTTTTTAGCTTATCCACCTTGTCAGCTCCAACTATTCCCCTTGGATTCCCACAACTTTCCGTTGAGATCTGACTCCTGCTCCAGGGTTTCTTCCTGTTGTGGGGGAGATTACACAGAGGAATCCAAGACCAGCATCAGTGTTGCAGTTTTATTGCCCTTTATTTGGTGTTACAGCTCTTTGTCTGGTGTTACAGTGCCTTTTTGCTTGCAAGCAAGGAGAACATTGGGGAGTGAAGACTCCTAGACTGGTGTCTCCCCAAACAAAGGAGAGAAGCAGTCTTATATAGCCAAAATTCCCGCCCTAACTTCCAGCCCAAGTTCCCACTTAGGTCCTCTTATGTAAATGAGGGATGCAGTCCTGCTAAATTGTATTGGATGATTGTAGGACACAGTCCATTGGTCAGCTCTGGAGCCTAATTTGCATCCAGACCATAGAGCGGTATGAGACTGTTGTTGTCTCCTATCAGGACATGAATACAGGTGGGTGCAGGAAGCAGGCAAGCTAAGTTGCAGGAGCCAGAGTTTGCTATTAAGACAATCAAGCATAAAATTTCTAAAAATGGCTTCTCGAGTGGAAAAAAGAGAAAGGTTTAACAATTAGAAAATGCCCAGGGTTCCCTGCAACCCTTCCCAATACTCCCATGTATCTGATCTCCTAGGCTCCCAAGCTTTTCCTTGAATTTGTTACCTTCCTCAGGAGTCTTTTTGTTTCTTTGTTTTTTTGTCTTTTTCGTGACAGGTAAGGGCATCGCAACCCTTGGTGTGGTGCGGCCCACACCGCGCTCAGCCAGTGAGCGCACTGGCCAGTCCTATACAGGATCCGAACCCGCAGCGGGAGCGTCGCTGCGCTCCCAGCGCCACACTCCCCCGAGTGCACCACGGGGTCGGCCCTGTTTGTTTTTGTTTTTTGTGACCCATAAGGGGATCGGAACCCTTGGCTTGGTGTCACCCGCACCGCGCTCAGCCAGTGAGTACACCGGCCATCCCTATATAAGATCCGAACCCACGGCAGGAGCACCGCTGCGCTCCCAGCGCCACATTCTCCCGAGTGCGCCACGGGGTCAGCCCTGGCCCCTCAGGAGTCTTGATTTCTTTTGCCCATCTTCCAAGGCGCTCCTTCATGCTCTAGCTCTTCCCTGCTTTAGTAGGTTCTCTCCTTCAGCTCTGTCCCCTCTCCCACTGTACCCCTAAACTCCTTGGGATCCCAGGCCCTCCTCTAGACATTACTTCTCGTCCTGTATTCCCAGTACACTAAAACAGGCATAGTCAGAATCTCATTTGAGCCTCACAATGAGCCCCATTTTGCACATGATAAAACTGAGGCTTAGAGAGGTGAAATCACTAGCTCAAGATCACACATTAAATTGTAGGGCAGGAATTCAAATTCTAGTTTGACTCTAGAACCCATATTTGCATCCACACACTATCTCTCTTTAAAATAGATATCCATTAAAAGAACTATATTTCAGGAACTGTGTTAAGCATTTCACTGAGGTAGGCATTATCACCACTTGAGAAAAACAAGAACTAAGACCAAAGAGCTAGTAAATGTCAGACCAAGGACTAGAATGAGAATTCTGAATTCAAAGTCAGCATTCTTAACCACTGTTTCAGATGAGAACACCGAGGCTTACAGGTGTTCAGGAACTAAATCAATGTTTGTAAACATATTAATGCTAAATAAATAAAAGCCCAACTGTGCCAGACACTCACCCTCCAAGATCCTTTTAAGAAAGGAAATAGTAGCCAAAGAAAGAAAGTGTGCCAGGACTGACTTTTCCATCAATAGGGGACCAGATACTCACCCCTGTCCTCTGAAAGATGTGCCCCACTGACCAAAAAATTTGTCTCCCCTAGGACAAAGGATATCTGTTTTCTCTAGTCACCTACCAGGGGATTCAAGCTTGCGGAAAAAGAAAAGCCAGAATATTTGTTACAAATGAGCAATGTCATTTTATTAAGTACACAGTGGAAGGTTTCTGGAGCTGAATGAAAATGGGTCCTCGTCAAGTTCCACCTCGAAGTGGGGAACAAGTAAGGAGACTTAAAACCTGTGGCCAAGGCTCATTTTCCAGTAGGATCCCAAAGTCCTAATATTAGGCCAAATCAGAGAGCAGGAGATGCTGGGCAGCCTCCCAGTACAGTAAGGTTTGGCTTGTGGTAGGCTTTTCCAAGCAAGTTCAAGAAACCCATACTGGGCAATGCCCACAGGTTGGAGAGTATGCACCTTGTTCTGCTCAGGGAGGGCTACCACATCCTGGAACTTGAGGGGAACTGCAGGAGCATGGGAACTGCCACAAAACAGGTGGTAGAACAACCACTCACCTTGTACCAGCTCCTTGGTCCTCAGGGCCTTTTGGTAGATGGTCTCTCGGGGTTGGAGTTCCTCTCTCTGCAGCAGCTCTAATAACAGCCTCTGGATTCAGGGGGACTTAAGTTGGTACAGGTCCATGAGCTGGTAGAACTGTTCCATCCAAGCAGTGCTGTCTTTTGCATATCGCTGCTGCAGCATCCGCAAACATGGTACAGTGCCACAAATGTCTCCCATAGAGGCACCTGTTGCTTTTTTATAGAGATAGGCTGTGTCTTCTTCCTCAGCTTGGGCAATTTGTGGGGACTGCCCTTATCCCTAAAAGCCCCAAGGTCTTTCTGAAACATTAGTGCTAGAGTTTGTTTGTACACAGAGGCATGGGCACCTGTAAAAATGTCTCCTGTGGAAGGATAAAAATGTCGTGGCTCCATTTCTTTGTGAGCATTGCATAACCGCTGTACCCGTGCAGTCCTGTAAGCCTCTTCTAAAAGATGCCAATTTTTAGCCTGTGGGACTTGAGTCCTCTTCATAGTTGGTGGTAACACTGGTGCAGGGATAGGCAGTGCTTTCTTCTTTGCCTTGGGAAATTTGGGGAGCTCACCCCTCCCCTTCAAGGCCAGGAAGTCCCTCTGGAAAGTCAAAGCCAGAGGTTTTCTATCCACAGAGGGATAAAGGGGCTTGACGGCAGTGGATAACTGTTGTGCCTGCTTCTTCCTGTAGGACTCAGCTAAGAGATGCCAGCTGAGAGCCTGTGGGGTTTGAGTCCTCTTGGTGGCTGAAGGTAGCACTGGCTTAGGGATAGAAAATGGCTCCAGCCAACTCTCTTTTTCTTTTCTTCTAATTGGCGGGATCACTTTTAAGTGCCCTGGACTCAAAACATCCTTGTATGGTTTTAATGTATCAGTGTGACTTAACTCTAAGTTCTGCCTGAAGTGCTTAGCAATGGCCTTAAGATTAAACAAATGCACCCATTTCAAGTATCCCTTTGAAGTGAAGTCTCTGAGGAGCTGGCTTAGTCGATGGGAACTGTCCCAGGAAAGCGGCTCTCCTGCCTCCAGTCTTATTAAGGCACTGTTAATCCAGTCCTCATCTGAGAAGCTTGCTTCTGAGAATGCTGGCCTTCGGTGTCTTTTTGCTGGCATTTCAGGTGAAGAGGCAGAGGCTGGGGTTGGGGCTGGGGCTGAAGCCTGGCCCTCAGTTAACCCCCTTCAGAGAATCCCGATACTGCAAAAACCACTTCCACCTGTCACTTTCGGGTCTACGTTCAGGTTTCTGTGGTTCCGTGATAATATCAGGTAATTGGAAGTCTGGTCTGTGGAGAGTTTCTGGGATCTGGGTCTCTACGCCTGTTTTCATGGCTTTCTCTAAGAGTATGTTCTCTTGTCTTCCCAATGAACTTATCATGGACCGTACTCCAAGAACTCGACTGTCCTGTCTTTCTTCCAAATCCAAATGATCCCCTGACACCTTCAGGGACATTCCCTCTTTTTTCCCCAGGGCTCCCTGCAGTGGCATTTTGAAGGGGCTCTTCAGAGCTGTTGGCCACCACAGCCTTGTCCGTAAGGCTGGAGTCTCTCTTTCCATCAAGCAAGCTGTCCTTACAAAGCATTTCCCTTCCAGCTGTACCCTCCCTTTCCTCAGCAGTGTCCTCACCTTCCGTTGCTAGTTTGGAGAAGCCCACGTCTTCCTTTGAGAACTCCGTTTTCGATACTCTCCTCTTCTAAGAGCACTGCCTCACAGGTCTGCTCTCCTTTTCCTTCCCTCCTCTTCCTCCTCCTCCTCCTCCTCACTAAGGCGCTTCTTTTCTTCTCCACTGTGCCCTCTCTTTTCGTCTTCCTTAGCCTCACTTTTTCCTTCGTCAACTTCTTTTCCTTGTGCTTAGTAGCCAAGTGCTCCTCCAATTTCTCTTCACTCAGACTTACTTTCTTTTTCCTTTTCTCTTTCTTGGACAGAATCTCTTCCTCTTCCCCTTTCACAGTCACACCTGCCTCTGTTTCCTTCTCAGGGAAGCTCTCATGTAAGTCCTCAACGAGTATGTCTCTGATATTCTCTAATAACCACTTTGCCTGGGTCTTTTCTGGTTCATTCTCCTCAATTCTCTTCAGAAGCTCTTCTAGCTGCCGTTTTTCTAACAGATTTTGCTGCTGGAACGCCTTTAACATAGTATCTACCTGGACTTTATCAAGTAGTATCTTTTCCTGCACCTTCTCTAATCACCTTTGGCCCAAGTTCTCATCAGTCAGTGTCCTCTCTTTGGTGGCCAGTCTATCACCTAGTTTTCTTTCTTTCTGAACCTGTGCCTTCTCTTCTTTAGTTACTTCCTCCCATTCTTTAAAAAATTCCCACTTGTGGCCATCAGTTTCACTCCTTCCCATAATGGACGATCTCTCTTCCCAGTTATTTCTGTGTCTTCCAAAGGCACTGTGTTCATTTCTCTGATCACTCCAGCCAGGATCCTCAACAGTCGTCTCTCTTTCATCTTTATATTGTTTCCCCTGGAATTAGCCTCTTTCTCTTCAGACCGAATCCCCTTTTCCATACCCTGTTGCCTCACTGCCTGGATTCCTTCCTCATCAGTTATTTTCTTTTTTTCTCTGACAACACCCCTCTCCTTGCTCTTAATGTCATAGGGCACTTTCTTCTCTTCCTCGGACAACTTACCCTCTTCTTTCATAATTTCTTTCTCTTCTTGGGTTATTTTTTTCTTTCTCTTAGTTATGCCCATTCCTTCTCTGGCTATTGCCTTTTCTTTCTTGGCAATATGCCTCTCTTTCTTAGCCAGTTTACTATCTTTTGGGGTCAGTCTCTTTTCCAATGACCTTTTCTCTTTTTCCTGGAACTGTTTCTCCATTTCACCAGCCTGTTCTTCCTCTTTTTTCTGGGTCCATTGTATTTTTCCCTCAATTGTCTTTCCCAGCCCATTTCTCCTCTTCCTTAGTTTGTTTATCTATTTCCATCATCTGTTTCTCTTCTTTTGGGGACACTTTCTCAATTTCCTTGGTCATTTTCTCCTCTTCTGGGATCAGTTTCATTTTTTCTCTGGGCTGTTGTTTTTTTCCCTCAGACTCTTTCTCCATTTTTTGAGCCAATTTCTTTTCTTTCCATCTCTTTTCTTCCCAGGCCTGTTCCTCTCTTTCTAGGTCCACTTTCTCTTTTCCCCAGGCCAGTTGTCTCTTTTTCTCAGTTTTCTCCTCTTCCTGGGCCCTTCTCTCCTTTTCCCAAGCCTTTCTTGCCTTTTTCCAGGCCTGTTTATCTTGGTGTAACAATTTCTCCAGTTCCCCAAGCTTTTCATCCTTTTGTAGGTCCAGTTTCTTTCTTTTCCAGGCTAACTGTTGATTCTCTTTGGCCTCTTCCTGAGCCTGCCTCTCTTTCTGGTCTTGTTTCTCCTGTTTTTTCTTTTCGTGGATTTGTTTCTTTTTAGGGGCCTCTTCTTCTTCTTTTCCAAGCCATTTCTTCTCTTTTGGGGTCAGTTTATTGTCTTGCTCTGCCAAGCTTTCCTTTTCTAATATCTCTTTTCTCTCTTCCCCAGATGGTCCTTCCCCTTCTCTAGACAAATGATCCTGGGCCAATTTCCACCATATCCAGTCCTCTTCCTCCACATCTTTCTCCTTTCCCTGAATGTGTTTCTTCCTTTCTATAGCTCGTTTCTCTGTGTCCAGGATTAGTTCTTCCTCCTCCTCACCCAGCTCCTCCTCTTCCTCAGCCAATTTCCAATCTTTCCAGACCAGCAACTCTTCTTCCTTGCCCCTTATCCCTTCCTCCTCAGCCTGTGTAATCTTTTCCCAGTCCATCTTTCTCCTTTCCAGGGTTGCTTTCCCCTCTTTCCAGATCACTTTTCTCTCTTTCCTTTCCCTAGTAGTTTCCCCTTTTTTCTAGTCAATCTCCTTTCTTCTAGGACTAACTTCTGCTCTTCCGTGGTTAATTTCTTTTGTGGGGAAGCAAGTATTTCTTCTTCCAAAGTCGTTTCTTCTTCTGGATGGGTCAGTTTCTTCTTAACCTTGGGTGGTTTCTCCTTTCCCTGAATTAGTTTTTTCTCTGGCTTTGTAAGTTTTCTTTCTTCCTCAGCGTGGTTAATTTCTTTTGTGGGGAAGCAAGTATTTCTTCTTCCAAAGTCATTTCTTCTTCTGGATGGGTCAGTTTCTTCTTAACCTTGGTTGGTTTCTCCTTTCCCTGAATTAGTTTTTTCTCTGGCTTTGTAAGTTTTCTTTCTTCCTCAGCTACTTGCCCTTCTTGCTTGGCCAGTTTCCTTACTTTTATTTTAAATTTCCTTTTCTCTAAGACTAGGTGATCTTCTTTTTTTTTTTGTCCTTTTTGAGACCGGCCACACCGCGCGCTCAGCCAGTGAGCGCTGTGAGCGCACCGGTCATCCCTATATAGGATCCGAACCCGCGGCGGGAGCGCTGCTGCACTCCCAGTGCCGCACTCTCTCGAGTGCGCCACAGGCTTGGCCCAGACTAGGTGATCTTCTAAGAAAGCAACTTTCTTTTTCTTGACTTCTTGAGAAAATTCCTTGTCTTTCTTTAACACTTTTTTAGGCTGTTGTTCTTTTGATACTACTGTCCCTTTGCCCTTGACAGCTCCTTTAACCACTTTTTCTGTTATGATGGGTGGTTCTTCCACTAATCTGTCATCTAATTCTGATGAGATTGAGCTTTAGTCCTTTAGAAGAGGGCAGATCTCTTGGAAGGGATCCTAGCTGGGCTGTCGATCAGCAAGCATCACCTGAGCCAGGTCCACCAATTCTTTACTCAGATCCCTTAACACTCCTGGATGGGAACTTGCTATCCTTGAGGTGACAAGATAGCAAATGTCATCGCACCAAGACCTGGTGTCTGATCTAACTGTGTGTCCAGGGGTCCCAGCCAAACCACGGCTCCTCTTCTTTTCATGTTTCTTCCTTGTGGCTTCTTCTTGCTCAGAAAACTGTATGACTTCTTTCTTGGACTCTTCTGTAGTTGCTGCTGAAATAACCTTCAAATCTTTTTTTTCGTCCAGCTTCACACCTGCTATTTTGTAGCCTTTTCCAAAGCCCCTTTATTTATTTATTTTTTTCCGTTTTGTCTTTTTTACTGACCGGTAACGGGATCGCAACCCTCGGTGTTGCGCCCGCACCACGCTCAGCCAGTGAGCGGGAACCGGTCTCCACATGGGATCCGAACCCTCGGCGGGAGGGCCTCCGCACTCCCAAGCGGCGCACTCTCCAGTGCGCCACCGGGCCGGCCCCCAAAGCCCCTTTATGTGTTCTCGTCTTTCCAGCTTAGTGATCACTTTTCCATAATCTTTCATGCTCCATTTTTCTGTGGCCTCCATGGCCTCTGTGGCTTCCATGGCTTCTGCAGCCACCATTGCCTCTGTAGCTTCCAGCATGACCTCCTTTGTTTCAGCATCATCCTGGGATATGACTGGGCTGAAAGTACTTAATGGCAGCTCCAGCTCTAAGGCAACATCCTGGATTTCAATTTGTCCTGATTTCCTGGCCACCCTTTGTTCACTTGCATCCTCTAAAGGCACCAACACAGAGCTAACCTTTCTTAATTCTGTTTTTTTTGCTCTTCCTGGCAACTCTCAGGTCCTTTTTAACTGCAGAGATATTGTGAGAAAAATAGGTAAGAAAAACACAGAGGTCCTGAGTGAGATCCTTTGTAATATCTAGTTCAGAAAACTGACTTAAGAGACAAAGTCAAAGGGGATCAAGGCTTTATGATATGAAAATGCCCACTGTTTCATCTCAGCTTCCGTATCCTAAAGAAATAAGATCCTGGTATTCTTTGTGGGGTAGATCTTTCTCAGGAAGTTTATTTCTGTGAATGAGATCCTCCCACTTAACTCTGTTCCCACTGGTATCCTTTTCTATACCTTGGCCTTATTGACCCTGCCTTTTGGGGCTCTGAGTTTGGTGATCTCTATGGGTTCTGACAAATGTATGAGTGCTTGTTTGTCAAGGGCCTCAAGTTCATCATCCTCTGACATATCAAAAGAAAGAGTAAATGGTTTGTCTTTTTGTGCCAAGGCCAGGTTTTCATTTAGCCACTGCTCCACAAAAATAAGCAGGCACTGGATATCTCTAGCTTGAATCCCCAGCAGGTTGGCCTAGAGAGGATTCACCGATAATTTCCTGCCTGCAAAAGTCAAGGGACAAAAAGGACGATACAGAGCTAGTGACAAAACTAAATTAAAAAAAAAGAAAAAGAAGTTGTAATGGAAGAGGCAGGAATAAAATGGCTACTTAGAACAGAATAGGCTGAAGACAAGGATGGATAAAGAAGAAAGAATGAAGGATAGCAAGGAATAGAGTAGTCAAGATGACACAACATGCTTCTTTGGGGGATTTGTGGACTCGAGCCTTGACGAATCTTACGGAAGTGAGGAAATGATAGAAAGAGAAGATAGTCAATGGTCAGAAGAAAAGGGGTAGGTGCTGGAGAAAAGAGCAACTAGAAACAAAGAACAAAGGGGGAGAAAAAGAATAGAAAAAGGGTTATGGAAAAGGGGAAGAAGCAATCGTATTCTAGAGGCTAGGAGCTAAAAGGAACGAGAAGAGAAGGTCACCATCCAACTTACTGCATTTCCTGGAGCATTTCTTGTTTCCTCAGCAGGCGTACCAGCATGGTCTTCGTTTGAATGCCCGTGACTCCTACCATACGGTATAAGGCCTTATTCCGCACATTCTCATGACTGTCCATCAATCCCATAGCTAGAGGAATAGCAAAAAGATAACTCCTGAAGCCTAGCCTCTCTAGTGCCTCCCAGGCTAGCTCACGGATATGTGGATTGGGATGGGTTGTATCTTCCAGGAGGCGAGGGGCAGTGTCAGAGTGCAACCTCAAAGATATTTGGTAAGTAGAAAAAATTTGTGCCAGGGTACTAAAATATTTCTTGTATTTCTCTACAGAACAGTAAATTGTGAGGCTGAGAATGGTCTTGTCACATGAAATCTTAAAAGCAGAAAACTTTCTCCATATGGGATCAGAGAAATGTGGCAGAATAGGGAAGCAGAAGAGCGAGGCTGCAGAAGGGGACATCAGAGAGATTCCAGGGGTAAGAAGAATGTGACACATCATTGCTGGCTCTGTGATGTAGGGGTCCAAGTGCCAGGACTGGAGAGAGGCCTCTAGGAGGTAAGGGCAACCCCCAGCTCATAGGCAGCAAGGAAACAGAGACCTCAGTCCTACGACTGTATGATACTGAATTTTACCAACAACTTAAATGGGCTTGGAAGTGGATTCTTTCCAGAACCTCAGATATGAACTCAGCCAGCCAACCCCTTGATTTCAACCCTGTGAAACCTGTAGCAGAGAAACCAGTCAAGCCTACGTGGACTTATGACCTTCAGAACTGTGAGAAAATAAGTTTATGTTGTTTAAAGCAGCTAAGTTTACAGTAATTTGTTACATTAGCCACAGAGAATTAACAGACACTAACATTTTTTTTAAAATGTAGCATGTATTTTCCAAGTATTATCTCATTTAATACCAACAACCTTCTGAAGTAGGCGCTAGCTTATTCCCATTCTGCAGAAGAATTTAGTTAGCTTGCCTAAAGTCATACAAATAGTAAGTGGCAAAGCCAGTGTTCAAACAGAAGCGCATGACTCCAGAATGTATGCTTCAAACTGCTGAGCTACACAGACTTCCTAGTCAATGGGTCTCACAGAGCTATACCAAGTGTGTCCAACATAAAACAACATCTAATTGGCTGAGCTCAAACTTGAGCCAGGTTTGTCTAGTTTCAAAAATGCTAATTCTCAAACACTGTCAACAAATATTTGTTCAGATTCTACTTTATAACGAGTATGGTGCTATTCACTGGGTATCCAAAGATCAAAAACAGTCACTGTTTTCAAGGAACTTCAGTTGTTCAATCTGGTTACTGCTGTAATGGTACCCCTCAGGCTGCATGGGAAACAACAGAAGATTTTAGGGAGGATATGCTGGCACTGAGCACAGGAGGAGCACTAGGAGGTTGAGACTGATAAGGCTTATTAAGGCACTGCAGGAGGAGAGAATGGCACAGACACTCACAAGTATGATTGTGCCAGAACCTACAGAGGAGTTAAGTACTCTTGCAGCACAAAGTTCAAGGGGCAGTAGAAGAAAATATGATTAGGTAGGTGGATGTCAATATTAAGAGCCATACTAAGGAGTTCAGTTTTTATCTTGAGCAGACGGTAGAGAAACACTGAAAAGAAGTTTAGCAGGAGAGTGATATTGTCAGATTAACCTTTCAGAATGTTCACTCATCCAGTCTGGGGCTGGACTGGGGACCAGGCAAGAAAAAACAGCAAGGAGGCTATTGCTACAGTAGAGACTAAAGATTAGTACATATTCTTTTTTTTTTTTTTTTTTTTTTTTTTTTTT
>NW_007727367.1:267480-268739 GCF_000696425.1 Galeopterus variegatus | reverse complement strand
CCTCGCTCAGCCAGTGAGCGGGAACCGGTCTGTATGTGGGATCCGAACCCTCGGCGGGAGCGCCACCGCGCTTCCCAAGCGGCGCACTAGCGCAGTGCGCCACCGGGCCGGCCCCAAAGATTAGTATATATTCTGAATTAGAGTGATGGGAAAGGAAAAGCAAATGATAAGAGCAATGTAACACATGTAGGGGGTGGAATCTAAAGATAGAGGGGTGAATTTTGAAGATTAAGTGGGTATTGGGAGTCAGGAAAAGAGCAATCTGGAACGGTTCCTGTTCTGGGATGGGCTCTGAATGAAATTTGATGCATTCAAATGGACTAAAGAAGGAAGAGCAGGTATGAAGGAGAGACGATCAGTATGTTTTGGATTTGTTGAAGTGGCTACGGAATATCTGAATGAAGTAACTAGATATGTGGGTCTGGAGATCAGGAGAAAGGTGGGGGTTATAAACAAATATATGAAAACAACCCATCTACAGGGATGGCTAACACCGTGTACCTGGAGGAAAATGCCCATAGGACAGTATGCAGCGTGAGAAGGAGACTCAGTGACCAGATTAATTACTGGGAAGCACACTGAGAAGGAGCAACTACAGAGAGATAGGAAGTTCTCCCAGGACCAGGGGAGGAGTTTCATGAATGCAGGTCATCTGTAAAGGAGAAGTCAAGGCAGAGGAACCAAAGAGTGGATCTGGCAAACAGTATTAACGTCCTTAATGAGAAGAGTATCAATAGAGCAGTGATTCCTGAAGTCGGGTTGGAGGGAACTGAGACATAAATAAATAGTAAGAAACTCAAGACCACTTAAGTGTAGTTTTTCAAAAGCTTGGGGATGAGAGGGAAAGGGAAAGGGGGGAAAGGTAGAGAGAGAGGTAGAAAAGGATGCAGGGTCAAAGAAAGCTTTCTTCAACTCTAGATTTTTTATTAATTTCAACAGACATAAAATTATGCTGTAAAACTGCTCTTGATACTGGAGGAGAGGGTCTGGAGAGGCCCAATGGCTGGCCTCAGCCCACCCCATCCTCTACCAGGTTCTCGACTCCACCACAGGAAAGAATTCAAGAGCAGAGTCAGAGTAGAAAGCGAAAATGCGTTTAATGAAAAGAATAAGAAATAGCAGCAGCCACAGCAATTTTACTACAAAAGTAAGAAATACATACTTTACAAAGTGCAGGTTGGCTTGAGAGCATGAGCAGCAGTTTTAACCCAAAAAGGTAACGTACACACCTCACAGGCAAAGTGTGGACTGGCTCCAGA
>NW_007727367.1:221066-265943 GCF_000696425.1 Galeopterus variegatus | reverse complement strand
GAGCGCCGCCGCACTTCCCAAGCGGCGCACTATCCAGTGCGCCACCGGGCCGGCCCCCAAGAAGGATTTTTTTAAAGGAGAAAATTAAACATGTTTAAGTGTCAGGAGGAAGAAGCCACTAAGGAGGGAGAGTGAAAATATAGAGAAGACAGGCTGCAAGCTAACGTGAAGAGAAACAGTGTGAGACTGCTGGGTCTCACAGTCTCAGAGACCCCCTAAAGTGTCCTCTGCTAATTTAAGACTAGGACCTCTGACTGGGAAAAGGGGAGTTTCCTGATACTTCTGTCTATACCCTGAGTGGACTCCATTCCATCAGGTTTGCAGTGAAAGTCAGTCATTTCACTTTAACTCCTCTTAACCTCAGGGAAGAATGCCTCTTTCTTTTTCCCTACTAAAGCATTTAGAAAAATAAAGGGAGATAATGAAATTCAAAAGGCTTCATATTAAAAAATGCAGCATCAATTCAGGGTGTTATGACAGTGAGAGACGTGAAAGGGTACGCTGAGACTGAGGGAGAACAAGAGAGATGAAACGAAAAATTCAGCGTCAAACAGACTTACATTTCTAATCCTAGGTTCTGCTACTACAATGTTTAACTTTAACTTCTCAGTTTACAAAGTCTTATCTCACATATAGCAGCTGTCTTAATGAGCTCAGTGGGACCAATGTCACTCAATATACATCCTCCCCGCTGGGAAAACCTGTTGCTAATATCAGACAACATCATAGGCTTCCCCACTCACTCCCCATTCCCTTGAGCTCACACAGCTTTATCCTCCAGAGGACGACATGCCCCTAATTCTAGAAGAGACAGGTGATAGTTACAACTTCCCATAAAGAGTGTCACTGACTCCAACATCATAATGCATCAGAATCCCCCAACCCCCTCCCCCCACCGCACACATCTGTGTCCCGTGACAGCACCAACATTACTAAGGACCTGAATATGCCAAGTGTCGGGGGTAGGGGCAATCTGGAACTATGTGATAGTGGAAAGGGGGTTTATATTGCAGTGGGATGGTGGCGAGATTTAAACTGACCTTTTACGTCAGAGTGGCTTTCTGAGGGCTGGCCATGTGAGATAGTACAGCCAGACGACTAGAGACACTAATATGTTAGGGAAGGTGGAAAAAGTTTGGCCTTTTTATATAAATAAACTTTATCTTGTGTTTACATGTGCCAGGCGCTGTTCTAATGACTGTTCCTGCATTGTCTCCTAACAATGCCCTAGAACAGGTTGCCAGATAAAACAGTTACATTTGAATTTGATTCCCAGTTAAATTTGAATATCAGATAATCAATACTAGGGACACACACTAAAAAACTGTTTTTTAACTGAAATTCAAAAGTAACTGGGTGTCCAGTATCTTTATTTGCTAAATAAAAGGTAGCAACTCTACTTGAAGCTACTACTATCCAGCGGAGGAAAACCACAGACACAGCTAGAACGAGGCAGGGCCAGAGAGTCAGACTCAAGGCATGTTCGTACCTATTATACCATTGCCACTGGACATGCAGGGATGTGCGTGGGAGGCTCTGGCCTTTGTGACAGAGGACCTACATCGGCGGCCCGCGTGCACTGCTGACTCTGTGGTTATAAGGGATCTCCATGCAGCCTTTTATGATGGCAGCGCATGCGCCCCACCACATCCGCGGAAGCCGCAAAGCAAAACCTGTTATAGAAACAGCACTGGTAGAAAACAGAACAAACAGTACCCAGATGTTTCTCTGGCTTCTTTCCGCTCTACCCCCAAGAGAGGCAAATAGGTGGGGCAGGTAGGCCACTGGAGGGCAAACCTGAGAGTACGGCTGGGATCGCCCCGCTGAGTAAAGCGCTGTCTGGCGGCGGGGACGGCGGGAACAAGTGACTGATCCAGATCGATCTCTCCCTTCCGCGCCGGCTCATTCCCGCGTCACTTGGGCCAGAACATGTCAGCACCGCATTTTGGCGGGAAAGCACACGAAATCCATCGACTAAGCGTGCGAGTAGACACAAGGGGAGGAACGAGGACGCACAAGGCGACCGGGGCGAGGGACTCACAGACGGGCTTGCGCGCGCTGGCGAAGGCCGGTGCCATCCGTAGAGCCCTGCCTCACACCGCACCCCGCTGCCCGGCCCAGGAGCTCCCGCCTGACCACCGCCTTTCTTTATCTCACGCATTCCAGGCTCCTTTCTCCGGGGGTCTCGCGACTCCCTCCTCTCCAGTTCCAAGCGGTGCCTTGCGCCCGGCGTTCGGAGACGGACACAGAAGGAGGCACGGGCGGAGCCGCGGGGAGGGTGGGTAGGCGGGAGGAGCGAGAAGCCGCCGCCGCTGCTTTAGTGCGAGGTTTCTCTCAGGACAGGGGACGACTAGCCTTTCCGGGCTGGGGACTTGCAACCACACTCAGCCGTGACACGGGGAGTGCAACTCCCTGTTTGGACCCGAGGCGGGACTACATTTCCCAGCGTCCAAGGCGTGTCGCGCACAAAGCGGCGCCTCTTCCGTCTCTCCAGGGGGCGTGGCGGCAAAGGGACAACATTTTCCACTGTGCAATATGTCGTGCTTGGGAAAACTGCAGTTTCAGGTACTGTCTCTCCAAGTTCCGTGGATTTCGCCTTTCTATTTAGTCTAACATGTTCCCCAGCGTCCCCTGGCGATCGCAGGTAAGGATGATGACGGGGACTAAAGTTCCCAAGCTGCCTCGCGTTGAGGACTACAATTCCCAGCATGCCCGCGGGGGAAGCTCCTTAGTCCTGACGTCCATATCAGGCCAACCCGATGCCCGGGTGTTACCTGTGACCAGAAGGCAGGAGTAGAGAGGGTGTTTGGGGAGGGGATGGAGACTGTACGCGGCGTTGGGAGACTACAATTCCCAGTATGCCCCGTCCATATCTCCCTGTGTTTCGTCTCTCCCGCCTCCTCGAAGTTTCTGAGGAGAAAGGGTGGAGGCAACAGGTGGATTACGGTTCCCAGAGAACCTTCCTGGCAGGCACCAGGCCGTCACTTCCTCTCTCTGAGTACCCCAGATGCATCCCGGCCTGAACGTGGCTGGAGAAGAGTGCACCATCACACGGGTCCAGCTTTCCAGTTATGATCGTGAACCGCAAATGGTTCTCAATGCTCCCCAGCAAACTTTTAGCCCATTCACTGCCACATACAACTTTTCAAGCCAACACACACTCCCATTGCCTTTCTTTCAACTAATAACCCAGCTTCTTACCTCACTGAGAAAATCAAAGGTATCAGAAGAGGATTTCCACGGACTCCCATTACCACATCTACCCACCTACCTGCCTGTTTGCATCTGTGCCCCTATATGCTGTCTTTCGCTCTCTTCCCACAAATGAACTAATCGTGTTCCTATACAAAGCCAGTCCCTCCACTCGGGTACTAGATTCCACCCCCTTTCATCTATCAAGTTCTCGACTGCAGCAATTCCTGAAGCAAACAACACACACACACTTTTCTTTATTCTCCTCCCATCAACTACTGGCCCATTTCTGGCAGAACTCCTAGAAAATATTATCTATATTTCCTGCCTCTGATTTCTCTTCTCTCATTCTCTATTGAACCATCAGACTTTAGCACCTATCATTCTAGCAGAACTGCTCTTGTCAAGGTTATCAATAATCATCTTGCTAAATCTTATGGTTGGCTTTCAATTATTATTCTACTTGACCTGCTGTCAGCACTCGACACAAACAATCACTCCCTCCTTATTAATCTACTTTCTTTGCTTAGTTTCCATGACATCGTGCATTCTTGGTTTTCTTTCTTCCCCATTAGTCAGTCCTTCTCAGTCTCCTATGCAGGGTCTTCCACTTCTCTCTGACCTCTTAAAGTTAGAGCTCCGTAGGGTTCAATCCTTATTCCTCTTCCTTATCCACACACACTCCCTTGGTTATCTCATCCAGTCTCGTGGCTTTAAGTATCTTCTATATACCAATGAGTGCCACATTTATAACTCCAGTCCAAACCTGTCCCTGAACTCCAGGTCATATAACCAATTGCCTACTAGACATCTTCACTTAAGTGTCTAATAGGCATCTCAACCCCAATTTGTCCAAAACTGAACAAATGAGCTCCTAATCTTCCTTCCAGTATCCACTCCTCTGTTAATCTTTCCCAACTCACTTGATGGCACCTCCAACCTTCCAGCTGGTCCAACCAAAAACCTTAGAGTCATACTTGACTCTGTCCTTTCTCTTATATCCAAACTATCAACAAATACTGATGACTCTGCCTCTAAATAGATCCAGATGTGCCCAATACTCCTCAATTCCATGCTTTTTTCTCCCTCGTCCAAACCCACTATCCTCTTTCTCCTGGATTATTGTAGCAGCCTCTTCATTCATCTCCCTGCTCCCACTCCCCTGCCCCCCTCTTCCGACTCCCTCACTACAATCTACTCTCCACATAGCAATCAGAGTGCTTTTTAAAAACACAAGTTAGATTGTATCACTCCTCTGCTCAGAACCTTCCATGGCTTCCATCTCACACAGAGTAAAAGCCAAGCCCTTAAAATGGCCCAAAAGTCCCAACGTAATCTGGCCCCCTGTTACTTTCTGACCTTATTTTCCATTACTTTCTTCTTCAATCAATTTGGTTCAGCCACGCTGACCTTCTTGCTGTTCTTCAAACCTTCCAGGCACCCTATTGTCATTGTGGGTAACCTTTTGATTTGCTTGTAACCAATAAAATGTGTTAGAAGTGACCAAAGTTAGGTCAGAAAAAGGAATGCAGCTTTCCCCTTATCCTATAGGATTCTCACTTTTGGAAATCTGAGCTACAATGTAAGAAGTCTGACTACTCTAAAGCCACCATGCTGTGAAGAAGCCAAACCTTATGGAGGGGCTGTGTGTGCACATTCCATTTGGAAGTCCCAGCCTTCGAGTCATCCCAGCCTACACACCAAAACATAAATGGTTGACCCTTCAGATGGTTTCAGACCACTAGCCATTCAGCTCTCCCCAGATGGCACCCCAGGCATCATAAAGCAGAGACAAGACATTCCTGCTGTATCCTGTCTGAATTCCTGACCATTAGTATAATAAATAGTTATTTTATTAAATTTGGGATAATTTGTTACATAGCTTAAACATATGGCTTCAGCCTAGACCACTCTTTTGAACACTGTGCCCACATATTCAACTACCTGCTTGACATTCCTCTTAGACTTTTTGTGGACTCCTCAAATGTAACATGTTCAAGTCCTAACATTTTATTTCCCTCCACCATTCCAAAATTGTTCTTCTTCCCCTAATCTCTGGTAAAGAAATCAACCCTCAACAAACCCCTGATCCAGAGATCTGGAATTAGCCTCGCCTCTTCTTTTCCCCTTGTCCTCAAAGTCTTGACTATTCTATTTGACAAATTTCTCTCAAATGATCCCCTTCTCACTTAGAAACTCCCCTCTTAGGTATATACCTGAGACATGAAAACATAGCCATACAATAAGTTTACAACACATTATTTTTTTCAGACAAAATAGTAATTTTTGTCTCATTTTTCTTTTCTTTTCTTTTTTTTTTTTAAAGATGACCGGTAAGGGGATCTTAACCCTTGACTTGGTGTTGTCAGCACCACGCTCACCCAGTGAGCGAACCGGCCATCACATTATTTTTTTCAGACAAAATAGTAATTTTTGTCTCATTTTTCTTTTCTTTTCTTTTTTTTTTTTAAAGATGACCGGTAAGGGGATCTTAACCCTTGACTTGGTGTTGTCAGCACCACGCTCACCCAGTGAGCGAACCGGCCATCACATTATTTTTTTCAGACAAAATAGTAATTTTTGTCTCATTTTTCTTTTCTTTTCTTTTTTTTTTTTAAAGATGACCGGTAAGGGGATCTTAACCCTTGACTTGGTGTTGTCAGCACCACGCTCACCCAGTGAGCGAACCGGCCATCCCTATATGGGATCCGAACCCGGGGCCTTGGTGTTATCAGCACCGCACTCTCCCGAGTGAGCCACGGGCCGGCCCTTTGTCTCATTTTTCAATGAGGTAAACAAACATTTTCTTAAAATTCCTGTTTTACCAAGTTCTAAAATTAACTACTAGACAAGACGACTGAGGAGGGAGCACTTGGCGGGGGTGCTGGCCTGGCCTGCACTCCGCACCTCGGGAACATTACTACGTGTGGAATGGCTGCTTTTGGAAGACTGTTGCCCAGAAAAAAAGATGTTTGGTTTTCACAAGCCAAAGATGTACCGAAGTATAGAGGGCTGCTGTATCTGCAGAGCTAAGTCCTCCAGTTCTCGATTCACTGACAGTAAACTCTATGAAAAGGACTTTTGGAGCTGTTTTGAGTTGCACGAGACTCGTTCCGGAGACATCTGCAATGCCTGTGTCCTGCTTATGGAAAGATGGAAGAAGTTGCCAGCAGGAACAAAAACAAAAAAACTGGAATCATGTGGTAGATGCAAGAGCAGGACCCAGTCTAAAGACTACATTGAGGGCGGGCCCCGTGGCGCACTCGGTAGAGTGCGGCATTTGGGAGCGCAGCAGCGCTACCGCCGCGGGTTTGGATCCTATATAGGGATGGCCGGTGCGCTCACTGGCTGAGCGCGGTGTGGGCAACACCAAGCCAAGTGTTGTGATCCCCTTACCGGTCACAAAAATAAAAATAAAAATAAATAAAGACTACGTTGAAACCAAAGAAAGTGAAAACTCTATCTAGAAACAGGATAAAAAGCAACCAGATCAATAAGCTGCAGAAGGAATTTAAGCATCACAATTCTGATGCTCACAGTACCACCTCAAGTGCCTCGCCAGCTCAATCTCCTTGCTACAGTAACCAGTAAGATGATGGCTCAGATACAGAGATGGCTTTTGGCTCTGACAGCACACCAGTTTTTTCCTTTTCAGACCTCACATACTGGAAAAGACAGAAAATATGTTGTGAGATTATCTATAAAGGCCGTTTTGGGGAAGTCCTCATCGACACACATCTATTCAAGCCTTGCTGAAACACTAAGAAAGCAGCTGCTGAGAAGCCGGAGTAGCAGGGGACAGAGCCTCTGCTCACTTCCACTCGGGACTGGTGACTGAGGTTTATGTAAAAAGGAAAAAAACATGATTTACATTTTGAAAAGACCACAAAGCAACAAACTGACCCTCCTATTTTTAACTTGGATATCTGCTATTCTGCCAAAAGACAATTTCTAGAATAGTTTTGAATGGGTGATTTCTCCCCCCAGTTCCACAAACTCTGAAGCCAGTATCTAGCTTACTAAAAGAAAAGGAAGTGCACATAATATTTAAGATGCTGAGTATTTCATAGGAAAGCTGAATGCTGCTGTAAAGTGCTCTTTAAGTCTTCTTCTTCTTCTTTTTTTTTTTTAGATCCCCTTCTAATGAATGGAACTAGGGGAGTTTCAGGGGACAGAGATGGGATTTGTTGTATGATAAACCATATGTAGTTTTAGTCTTTCTATACTGAGAAGCAGTGGTTGGGGCATTTTAAAAGATGGCTGGCTACACTTGCTTTCCCCCATGATAATAAATTTATCATAACTCAATACCTGGACTTGCCCCTAGAGGTAGTTTTTAATTTTGAAATATTAGGGTCTTGCCAAGATTCCGATGATTCAAACCTGTACTACTGATTATTAAGCAGAATAGACTGAGCTTTCTGTTGGCAAATACCTTGAAGGAGAAAGTAGTTTCTAAATATACAGAGAGGTAACTTGACTGTATATGTTGCATCCTGTGCCACCTCCCTTCATATGAATATTTGATAAAGATTTTAATTTATGTGAAACTTGTAAAGCAGAATCAAAGCTCCTCTTGGGGAAATGGCAAGTCTTTAGGATAGGCGAGATCCTGTATGAAAGTACCAAAGCATTATTACTACACGGCAAAGAACACATTCTATTAACAATGTTAAACTATCTGAAAAATAAAATGTGCAAATCTTCAGGATGGCACAAAAGGTCAAAGCTTCTTTGGGCATATTTCTTAGATGGCCTGCTGAGTGTGTAAATAATTAACTTTTGTTTGTGTTACATGACTATTTGGTGACTTCGTTGAAAATCTGCACAATTCAGTTTTAGCTCTGGATTACTTCAGTTGACCTTTGTGAAGGTTTTATCTGTGTAGAGTGGGTGTTTGGCTTGTTTTAACCTGTTAGGGTTTCTGGTTTTTTCACTCTATATTTAAAGTAAAATTTATTAAAAGAAAAGAGGTGTGTGTTAATGCTAAGTGGGTTAGTTTTGGTTGGGCTTCTTTTAGCCAGGCTTTCTGAACATGGGGCTATCCTGAACATGGAGCTCGTCAGTTCTAAAATCCTCATTAAAAGCCTCTCACTTGAACCCAAACCAAAGTACTTTTCATTGCCTCTTTTCTAAAAGTTCAGGAAAAAAATACTCGTATCACCAGTTCAGACTTTTCATAATGAGGGAGGAGCAATTGCCTGCCTCATAATAACAGGACTCAGTGCTTATTTTTAAAACTGGATTTTAAAAATTGGATAGTATAACAGTAAGGAGTGAGCCGTTTTTATGGGCACCGCACAGTTTCATAGTTCTTAATCTAAACTTAACATTTTATATTTCTTCCTTCTGGGAAAAAACCTGCATGCTACAAGCCACCGCATGCATAGACTATGCAGTGAGTTGGGCCGGCTCTCCCACAGCCTTTGAGGTGTATTACAAGACTCCAGCCATTACCATCCTCCTGAGTTATTTTGAAATGATTTTTCTTTTTTTTTTTTGTACATTTTGGCTGCAGTATTGGTGGTAGAATATACTATAATATGGATCATCTCTACTTCTGTATTTATTTATTACTAGACCTCAACCATAGTCTTCTTTTTCCCCTTCCACCTCTCTTTGCCTGTAGGATGTACTGTATGTGGTCATGCACTTTGTATTAATGTATTAGAAATTACAAATCTGTTTTGTACTTTTTATACTGTTAGATACTTATAACCAAAACTTTTACTAGGGTATTGAATAAATTTAGTCTTATTAGAAAGTAAAAAAATAATAAAAACAATAAAATTGAGTAACTAGGCATCATCCTTAGTACTTTTGCTCTCTCACCTCTTCCACTTCACTCCTCACCCATTTACATTCCTGTACCAGCCACGAATGACTGCAAATGTGTTTCCTTGAATCCACTGTCGCATTCTTTAATCCAGTCTTCTTTCCTGTGCTACCCTTGGTTAATTTCCTCAGATGTATCTTCTGGTTCACTAATTTTTAATGACAATATGTTTATTTTAAAAAACTTCTATTTGGCTCTATTCAAATCTGCCTCAAGTTTTCACTTAGTGTATTGTTATAAATGTTTGTGTGTAATTATTTTAAACAATTATTTTATAGTCTGTGTCGGACAGTTCTGGTATCTGAAGATCTTGGGGTTCTAATCCTGCTGTTTGGTATGTCTTCTGACAATTTTTCAAGTGTGCTGTAATTTGGGATTGTGAGCTTATTTTCAGTGGAGTTTTATATTTGGAAATTCTTTGTTGAGAACGAGCCCTTACAAAGAAATTTTATTATTGCTTCTGCAAAGCACCCCAGAATCAATAGCCCGAGATGATTTTTATATTAACATCTTGGTTGGGGGTTCCAATATTGTGTAGGGGTATAAATTTAAACTCGAAATCTCTGTGAGTTTCATGCCTAAGAATCCTCAGAAAACACTTTTTTCCCACTCTAAAGATACAAGCTTTCTTTGTGGGCAGGTAGGCAGATTTAATTCTAGTTTATCTGCTTTATTATGTTATTCATTAGTTTATTCAGAGGTACAACTACCCATCTGGTTATGGGCCCAAACTGTTATCCTGGTTCCAGAGTCCTCGTAGTTCCAATACCCTTTTGGTAGTTTCAGCCTTGGCCACAACGGTGCCTGTTTGGCAATTCCATCACCAGCAATGGTAGTGCATTCAGCAGAAAAGCAGCTAGTTCCAGAATGTTAGCAGCTTCCTGAACTCTGTGTATCTCACGTCTTCATTTTTGTTCCCCCTGCCCTTCCAGCACTTTTCTAACCAGTTCCCTATTTTTAATCTCATCTGGTTGAAATATCTATGGTAATATCTGTTTTCCTGCTTTGACCCAGACCTTTATAAGACTCTTAGTCTAATTCCTCTTTATAGGCTTGAAGCCTCCAGCACTTACCATACAGTTAGTGATTTTTTTCCCCTCCCTCTGAGGAAACAAATTCGATTATCAGGTTTTGAGTATTCTCTATTGCAGTGGTCTCCAGTTTTTTAAACTGTACAATGCATTAGTAAAACCTTTCTTATCATCCACATGGGATACACAAGTGATTATTTGCAAATTATATACTTGTTTCACTTAAAAAATATATCTATTAAGTATTACTAATTCTTAAGTGTTTTTATGTTTATGTTAAAATTCTACTATTTGTCTATTCTGAAATAATTGCCATTTCTAAAAGTAAATTGAAATATATTTTGAGAAATAAAACAAAACATGTAATGCTTGTCCAGGAGAAATTCCTTCATTCAGAGTCATGACAGCTGTTTAAGATGCTACTAAAGGACTGGCCAGTTAGCTCAGTTGGTTAGAGCGTGGTGTCATAACGCCAAGGTCAAGGGTTCAGACCTCTTACTGGCCAGTCACCCTCCCTGCCCCCAGAAAAATGCCACTAAAGGGCAGAAACATCTACTCATTAAAACTACCTGAAATGAAGGAATGAAGTTGTGACTGGGTTGCAATTCATCCAGTTACTGCCACAAAGCAGGTCATGAAGGACTTAACACCAGTCCTCTTTAAACACACGGGGGCTTGGGAAAACCCAACCCTCTGTCTGTCCACCAAATGGGCAGGGGGGTGTCCAAATGTATTTTTGGACCTTAGAAAAAAGGGGGAAATTTCATAAGCAAAGGATTAAAATTCAGGATATGTGGTTAGGGATGTATGGACAGGTATTTCCTGAATGCCTACTACATGTCCTCACTGTTTCAGGTGCTGGGGCCTAAAATGGGAGAGCTGAGATCCCTGCATTCACTGGAACTGGAATATCTAAATGATATATAAATAAAACAAACAACTATGTAATATAGCATCAAGTAGTGAAAAGTGCTATGAAAAAAAAAAAATCAGAGAAATATCACCTCCTCAGAGATGTCTTCTGCAATCACCTTATCTAAAATAGTATGCCTAACCTTGTCGTTCCTTACCTTGAATTATTTTTCTTCATGGGCTCATTTCTACTTGACATTTTATTTATATTTATGTTTATTTTTATTTTGGGGTGAGGTGGCTGGCTGGTACAGGGATCTGAACCCTTGACCTTGGTGTTACAACACTGCACTCTAACCAACTGGGCTAACCAGCCAGCCCTCTACCCAGCATTTTATGTTTATTTGTTTGTTGTCTGTCTTGCCAGTTAGAACATAAGCTCCATGAATAGGTATTTTGTTTTGGTCACCACCGTACCCCAGCACCTAGAGCAAGGGTTGGCAAACTAAGGCCTATGAACCAAATCTAGCCCACCACATTTTTTTATGGCCCACAAGCTAAAACTGATGTATACAATTTTAATTGGCTAGAGGGAAAACTAAGAATATTTTGTGACATATGAAAATTATATAAAATTCAAATTGCAGTGTCTGTAAATAAAGTTATATTGGAACACAGCCATATTCACTCATTTAGGTATTATCTATGGCTATTTTTGTACTACAACAGCAGAGTTGAGTAACAGAGGTGCAACAGAGTTTCTCTGTCTCACAAAGCCTAAAATATTTACTGTCTAGCCCTTTATAGAAAAGCTTGCTGACCCTTGGCCTAGCATGATACCTACTATATAGTAGTTGTTTAATAAATATTTATTGCATGAATAAATGTCATCCCTAATCAATTACCTTTGATGATGGGAAACAGAGTTGCACAGTACACAACTGGCTGCAGGGAGCCTACCCCAGACAAAGAATCAGATGAACCGATGCATGGGCTAAGAAAATCCTCTAAAAGGTATACATTAAAATGTTGAGTAAGACTCTGGTGCTATCCAGTGTCTCCCCATAAGGAATATAGATTCCCTTCCCATTAACTTTGGGTTTGGCCACATGACTTGCTTTGGCCAATGGATATGAATGGATATAATGTATGCTCCTTTAGCCCAGATCCTGCAATGAAAAGACACTGAAGCAGACCTGTACTCAACTCACAGAGAGACCTGCAGCTAATCCATAGTCCTAACACAATATATGCAAGGTACATTACTGGTGATGCTAAATTTAGAGACCACCATTGTCTCTCCGTTGTAAAAGAACGTTTTCCCCTTTGAAATTAATAAGTGATCTGTGGGACTATACCACAGTGGGTTAAATAGTGGTCTCCAAAAGATTATGTCCATGTCCTAACCCCTGGAACCTGTGAAGGTGACCTTTTTTGGAAAAGGTGCCTTTGCATATATAATTAACTGAAAGATCTCAATATGAGATCATCCTGTATTACGTGGGTGGACCCTAAATCCAATGGCAGGTGTTCTTATAAAAGTGAGGCATAGGGGCTGGTTAGCTCAGTAGGCTAGAGCACAATGTTGATAACACCAAGAGTTCAGATCCCCTTATCAGCCAGCTGCCAAACCCCCCCCCCAAACAACAACAACAACAAAAAGTGAGGCAGAGGAAGCTTAGACAGACAGAAGAGGAGGACACATAGAGACCTGAAGTAAAGAAGGCTATGCGAAAATGGAGGCAGAGACTGGAGTGCCAGGGAATGCCTGGAGCCACCAGAAGCTGGAAGGGGCTAAAAAAGACTTTTCCCTAGAACCTTCACAGGGGACATGGCCCTTGATTCAGACTTCTGACTTTCAGAACTATGACAATAATTTCTGCTGTTTTTTTTTTTTTTTTTTGTCTTTTTCCGTGTCCGGCATTGGATCGCAACCCTCAGTGTCGCCCCCGTACCGGACCGGGACTGGCAACGGGATCGCAACCCTCGGCGTTGCTCCCACGCCTCGCTCAGCCAGTGAGCGGGAACCGGTCTGTATGTGGGATCCGAACCCACGGGCGGGAGCACCACCGTGCTTCCCAAGTGGCGCACTATCCAGTGCGCCACCGGGCCTGCCCAATTTATGCTGTTTTAAGCCACAAAATTTGTGGCAGCCCTAGGAAACTAATATACGTACTTTAAGATGAATATCCTATTTTATAGAATTTCAAGGAATGTTGAGACATTCCTTCAGCCACTGGTTATAGTATTTATTGATGATCCTTTCTTATTTTTTAACCTGAGTTATTTAACAAAATATTACCTCACTCTCAAAAAATATAGGAATTTTTAGCTGTCCTTTTGTTATTTCTAATCCATTACATTATTGTGAAAGAATACGTAGCTTATGTAATATTGACCCTCTGGGATTTGTTGAGGCTGCTTTTATAATATGAATATACGTTACTTATATTATGTTATAAAACAAATGTTACTTGTAAATAATATAAGTATCCCAAGTGTGCTTCGCTTGTAAAAAATGAATACTCTCTGTTTATTAGAGTTAAGGTTCTATAACTTGCTAGAGGTTGAAGCTATTGATACTAATGTTTAGGTTCTTGGGATCTTTTCTTTCTTTGATTAAATCTCTCAATCATTTATTTCTCCCTACCTTTCTGTTGAAATATCCAATGGTGTGTTAACATTTTTTTACTTAGTATTCAAATTTCCAACAATTTCTTTCTCCTTATGGTTCAGTCAGTTTGCTATATTTTAGGCTGAACTGTTAGCTGCCCATTTGTTTAAGATTGACCTGTCTTCTTCTATTGTACTTCTTATCAGTATATAATATCTTTTTTTGTTCCTTATTATATTTGGACTTAAATTTTATTTAGTAAGTTATTTAAGACTGCTACTCTACATTTCCTTTAACTCATATTTGTGTAGTATATAATTTTGCTTCCTTTTATTTTCAAACTTTCTGTGTCTTTTTCTCTTAAATGTGTTCCTCTTTGACAAAATATTATTGGACCCTTATATTTTTAATTTACTCTGAGAGTCTGTGCCTCTTAAAGGGTGAATTTAACCCATTTGCATTTATTTTAACTACTATTATATTTAGATTTATTCCATATTTTTCATATATTCTACTTTGTTTCATCTTTTTCCCCTCTTACACTTCCAATCTGTGATGGTTAATTTTATGTGTCAATGTGGCTAGGCTGTAATGCCCAGGTGCTTGTCAAACACCAGTCAAGATGTTGCTATGTAGGTTATTTTTAGATGTCATTGACATTTAAATCAGTAGACTTTGAGTAAGCAGATTACCTTCCATAATGTGGGTGGGCCACATCCAATCAGTTGAAGGCAGTAAGATAAAAGACTGGGTTTCCCCAAACAGGAAGGAATTCTGCCTCCAGACTGTACCATCAGCTCCTGCTGGAATTTCCAGCCTGCTGGTCAGCCCTGCAAACTTCAGACTTGCCAGCCCCCCAAAATCACATCAACTTATATGTATAAAGAGAGACTTCCTATTGATTCTGTTTCTCTGGAGAACCCTGACTAATAATACATCTTCAGATAAAGTTTCTGCCTGGTGGTTTAAAAGTTATATATACTGTTTTTGTTCATATAATGTCTGCTGCTATTTTTGTCTTAAGTTTATTAACATTTATACCTTTTGTATCAGTCTGGGTCCATTTAGGAAACAGAAAACACAGTGGACTAAACATGGGAAGTTTTTTGGGTTTTGTTTATTGAAACATAATTGCTTGTACATATCTGTGGAGTACAGCACTGAATATCAATACCTGCATGCAATACATGATGCTCAAATCAGGATAATCAGTATTCAACATTACACAACATAACCATTTTTTGTGGCCCTTTACCAATTTCTCATTAATGCTCCCTTCCATCCCCCTTTCCCACCTCTGGTAACCTTAGTTCTGTTCTCTCCTTTTGAAAGTTCAGTGTATTATTGTGATTGTTATTATCTTTCTTTTTTTCTTTTATTTATTTTTTTGTTTGTTTAGATCCCACTTATGAGTGAGAACATGTGGTATTTCTCTTTCTGTGCCTGGCTTATTTCACTTAATGTAATTTTCTCTAAGTTCATCCATGTTGCTGTGAATGGCAGAATTTCATTTTTTTTTTAATGGCACAGTATTCCATTGTGTATATATACCACATTTTCCTTATTTATTCATCCATCAATAAGCATTTAGGTTGGTTCCAATTCTTGGCTATTGTAAATAGAGCTGTGATAAACCCCGGAGTGTAGGTATCCCTTCAACATGGTTTCCATTACTTTCGGTATATACCCAGCAGTGGGATTACTGGATCATATGGCAGTTCTATCATTAGTTGTTTGAGGAACCTCCGTTCTGTTTTCCATAATGGCTGCACTAATTTACAGTCCAACAGTGTAGGAGGGTTCCCCTTTCTCTGCAACCTCACCAGCATTTGTTATTCTCTGTCATTTTGATAATAGCCAGTCTAAACTGGAGTGAGATATCTCGATGTGGTTTTGATTTGCATTTCCCTGATGCTTAGTGATGTTGACAATTTTTTAATGTGTCTGTTGGCCATTTGTATACCTTACTTTGAGAAATGCCTATTCAGCTCCTTTGCCCAGTTTTTAATTGGATTACTTGTTTTTTTACTGTTGTTTGAGTTCCTTGTATATCCTGGATATTAATCCCTTGTTGGATGCATAGTTGTCAAATATTTTCTCACATTCTATAGTTTGTCTTTTTGGTCTGTTAATTATTTCTGTTGCTGGGCAGAAGGTTTTTAGTTTGATATAATCCCACTTATTTTCTCTTTTGTTGCCTGTGCTTTTGGGGTCTTATTCACATTCATTCTTATTGCCCAGTCCTACTTCCTGAAGTGTTTCCCCTATGTTTTCATTTAGGAGTTTTATAGTTTCAGGTCTTATATCTGAGTCTTTAATCCACTTTGAGTTGATTTGGGTATATGGCAAGAGGTTTGGGTTTCGTTTCCTTCTTCTGCATATGGATGTCTAGTTTTCCCAGAACCACTTACTGAAGAGGCAGTCTTTTCCTCAATCTATGTTCTTGTTGCCTGTGTTGATCAGTTGGCTGTAAGCATGTAGGTTGATTGCTGGATTCTCTATTCTGTTCCAGTGGTCTGAGTGTCTGTTTTTATGCCAGTATCATGCTATTTTGGTTACTATACCTTTGTAGTATAATTTGAAGTCAGGTAGTGTCATGCCTCTGGCTTTATTTTTTTTGCTCAGGGTTGCTTTGGCTATTGAGGGTCTTTTGTTGCTCCGTATAAATGTTAGGGTTTTTTTTTTTTTTTTTTCTGTGAAGAATGTCATTGGTATTTTGATGAGGACTGCATTAATCTGTAGATTGCTTTGGGTAGTATGGACATTTTCACAATGTTAATTCTTCCAATCCAAGAGCATGGAATGTCTTTCCATCTTTTTGTGTCCCCTTTAATTTCTTTCAGCAGTGATTTGTAGTTCTCGTTGCAGAGATCTTTCACTTCCTGGGTTAAATTTATTCCTATGTATTTTATTTTTTTGGTGACTTATTTTATTTTATTTATTTTTTTACAGTGAGTCCCAGTACCCCTTTATTTTATTTATTTTTTTTTTTGTGCTTTCCATTTTCTTTTTTTTTTTTATTTTGTCAATATACATTTGGTGACTATTTTAAATGGGCTTCATTGCAATTTTTTTTTTTTTGAAATTTGAAATACTTTCCAAATAAGAGGTACAAAAACAAACAATGAACCCATTCTTTTATTCCATTCTCTCTTAAATCCACTCTAGTCAGACTCTCAAAACTCCACTGAAGTGTATTTGTCAAGGTTACCAGTTACATCCAATTTGCCAACTCCAATTATCACTTCTTAGTCTTTCTATTACTTGACCCATCGGCTACAGTATTTAACACAATTTATCACTCCTTTCTTCTTGAAGTGTGTGCACCTCTAGGCTTCTGGACACCACTCTTTTATGGTTCTTCTCTTACCTTCCTAGGTGCTCTTTCTCAGTCTCCTTGACAGTTCCCCTGGATGTCTCCCTCTTCTAAACATTGGAGTGCCTCATGGCTCAGGCCTCAACCCACCTATGAGTTTGTGTGGGCTGTCAGGCTCATTTCCCAAACTCAGTCTAGTGTCTGTATTCACTCACCTTAGTTGGAGCACATAATATTCTTCTAGTGATGTAAGATCCTCCTCCCTTTGAAGTCTTACCAAAGTTCAACCCCCTATTACCACTATCCTGGTTCGGGGCAGTTGGTGGCTGTACACAGTTGGAAAAGTCCCTTACGCTATCTTGAGCACGCATGCTGGAACAGGAATATGAGGGTAGAAACCCTCTCTAATATCATGAAGAGGTCTGAAGTGTAACCCTCCCTCCAAAAATTAGAAAACTAGGTCCTATTAAGGGAAAGATGCTTGTTGAATAACATTCACCGGATTATTGGCCATGTCTGAGCTAAAGCCTAGGTGTCTATGCTCTCTCTTTGTGATTTAACATGTTTGTGTCAAGGGCCTCCTTAGGAATCTGATGAAAGCTACAGGCTTTTTCCTAGCAGGAAAAAAAAGTACCTAGCACACGCCAAAAATTAAATGAATTAAATTAAATTTATTTAATTTCAGGACCTTCATGGGCCCTTCAATTACATCTAGACCTCAGGTTACAAAATCTTGCTCTATCAGAAAAATCCAAAACATGGAAAAGTTTACAGGACAACTTATTCAGTGCCCTCAACAAATCAAACCAATTTTGCGAAAAAACTGGAGATAAATTCAAGATGAAAAGTCTTAGGAAGTATAACAAAAAAATGCCTTGTTTGAATTCTAATTCAAGCAAACTATGTTTGGGGGGACAACCAGAGAAATATCCATAGGCTGAGTATTGGTAATATTAAGGAATTATTATTAATTTTGTTAGATGTAAAAATCATTATGTAAGAAAATGTTACTTTTTTAGAGATGAGTATCAAAGTATTTAGGGTTGAAATATCATGACTTCTGGGATTTATTTTAAAATATTTCAACAAAGGGCCGGCCCATGGCTCACTCGGGAGAGTGCGGTGCTGATAACACCAAGGCCCCGGGTTCGGATCCCACATAGGGATGGCCGGTTCGCTCACTGGCTGAGCGTGGTGCTGACAACACCAAGTCAAGGGTTAAGATCCCCTTACCGGTCATCTTTTAAAAAAAAAAAATAATAAAATATTTCAACAAAGAAAAATAGGTGAAGCAATCTTGGAAAAATGTTAACAATTAAATATAAAATAAATAGGGATCTGGGGATTCAATATAATACTCTTCTACTTTTGTGACTGAAATTTTTCATAATAAAGAAAAAATACAAACAACTGCTCTCTGCTATTCTGGCAAAGACAAGAGTATATCTAGGTTGTTATACCCAATACCCAGGTTCTGAGTTTCCCTGAAGAGTTATCCATAGACTTGCTGACTCTGGGACCACAACAATTAGACAATCCACTGGGGTTTGTTTGTTTTTATGAAAGGACCCAGTGATATCCTTACTCTAGACTGGCTCTTATAATGGAAGGAAAAGAATGCTATAAAGGACATTATTAAGTCAACTGACAAAAGCTGAATATAGATGATAGATACATAAATGAATCAGATAGGTATTGCTAGTCCCTTTCTAGGTCTTTCTAGGAATTTATCCACTTCATCCATGTTGTCAAATGTATGGGAATAGCGTTGTTCATAAGTCATCTCTTATCTTTTTAAATGTCTGTAGGATCTATAGTGATGCCCCTCTTTCATGCCTAATATTTATAATTTGTGCACTATCTCCTTTTTGACCCAGACAAGTAAACAGAGACTGAAAAGCAGAAATGAGTCAGGTTAAGGCTGCAGAGCCAGCTGGGCTATCCTTACGTCTGCTGCTTTGCCTGGCTGTCAGGTGGCTCATCCTTTGTGAGGTTTCCTGCTCCTAGCCTGCCATTCTCACTTAACATGCTCCATGTGGCCTGGCATAGTCTGACATGGAAGAACCTAGCTTCAGAGCCAGGGCTTTCATCACCCTTGTCCTCTGAGGTGAATCCAACTTCTTAGAATGTTCTCTTGCCTTCATCCCCTGCTTCCCCCCTCCCTGCAAAGAAAACACAGGTGAAGGGGGTAGAATAACAAAGGAGAGGTTGGGATGGGGAGCGGAAAATGGTGAAGATGAGCTGAACTACTTTCTAGAAGTAGTTGGAAGGTTCAGCTTATCTGGAAAGAGGCAGTTCTAAAGTCTCCATGGTAAGGAGAGGAGATCAGAGAAAGGACAGGATTACTGGTAGTGACAACTTCCTCCACTTTACAACCCCTTTTCCTTTAACTGTCTCCTAGAGGGAAGGATCATAAGTCCCAAGACAACTGGGGAGCCTAACTGAGCTTATACCTAGTCTTCTGTGTTCTCATTCTATCTCCCTCCTCAAACTCCATGTCTAGGTGGTGGTGAAGGAAGTGAAAGACAAAGGCTTCCCTCCTTTTCTTTCTGCTTTAACTTCAGATGGTGCCATCTAGTGATGAAGTCTTCAGGTGGTACTGACTAGGACTTATTGAAGCTTTTTAATTTTCTCTGAGGGTCTCCTCAACACCCACCACACCTGCTGTTTGGGACTCAAGTCATCAGCATGCAGAGCTGCTATGATCAGGGAAACAGAGTCAGCCCACTGTATGCCCCCAAATACTAAGAGAAAAAACATACTGAGTCTTCTGATTCTAAAACCCATTTTCTTTCCACTATATCAATACCTCTTATATCAATGGCAAATATATATTAGTTTTTGTTCAAGGTGTTTTCCTTCCTGTAGTTTTTGAGGGAGGATGGTGTGAGGCAAGGAAAGAAGAGGACAAGGACAGACTCTTCTGTCTCAAGGCCTTCACAGTGTAAGCCCCACTGGCTTTGGGGAAGTTTTCCCACTCTTGGGAGTATGTGAGTATTTGGTTTCCCTGGTTACCTTCCGGGAGAACCAAAGTTTGGGGGAAAAGGACACATCAAAGTACTTGTTGCAAATAAGAACCTCCTCTTTATTCCACATATAGAAACTGGTTTCCAGAGCTAAGTAGAGAAGGGGCTTTGACCTGGCCCTACCTCTGTGTGGGCCCTAGAGATAAAGGTCTAGATTTTGGTGACCAGACCTTTCTCCAGTTAGGGATGAAAAGTCCTGACCTCCATTCAGTCCCAAATTAGGGAGTGGGAGCAACAATGTGGGGCAATTCCTTGGTGAGGTGAATATCAGCTTGGGGCAGGCTCTTCCAGGCAAGTTCTAAGATCCCATACTGGGCGACGCCCATGGGAAGTATGGTGCGCACGTTGTTCTGCCCAGGAAGAGGTACCACATCCTGGAACTCCAGAGGGCTTCTAGGGGTATGGGAGCCACCACAATACAGGCAGTAGAACAACCGCTCCCCAGGAACTAGCTCCGTGGCCTTTAAGGCCTCTTTGTAGATGATCTCTTGGGGTTGAGGTTCTACTCTCAGTAGCAGCTCCTGTAGCAACCTCTGGATTCGGGGGGACTTAAGTTGGTACAGGTCCATGAGCTGGTAGAACTGTTCCATCCAAGCAGCGCTGTCTTTAGCATATCGCTGCTTCAGCATCCGCAAAACATGGTACAGTGCCACAAATGTCTCCCATAGAGGCACCTGTTGCTTTTTAGAGATGGGCTGTACCTTCTTCTCCAACTTGGGCAATTTGGGAAGCCTGCCCTTATCCTTAAAATCCCAGAAGTCCTTTTGAAACATCAGTGCCAGGGTTTGTTTTTCCACAGAGGTATGGGCACCTGGAAAAATGTCTCTTGTGGCAGGATAAATGTGTTGCATCTCCATCTCTCTGAGAGCAATGGATATTTGCTGTGCCCACCCACTTCTGTAAGGCTCTCCTAGAAAATGCCAATTTATAGCTTTTGGGTCTGGAATCTTCTTGGTAGCTAATGGTGACTTTAGTGTGGGGACAGACAAAGGTTTTAGCCAATGCCCCTTTTCTTTTCCTTTAATGGGAGGAATCACTTCCAGGTGTTTGGGACTCATGGACTCCTTACTGAGTTTTGAGATCCTTGTACTTTGTGATTCTACGGCCTGTTTGTGATGGCGCACAATGGCTTCAAGTTTGGCCATATGAAGCCATTGTAAGTTTCCCTCTGAGGTGAGGTCTTTGAGGAGCTGACACAATCTGTGGAAACTATCCCTGGAAAGCTGTTCTCCTGCTTCCATCTGTTCTAGAACATGATGGATCCACTCTACATCTGAATAGCTTACCTTTGGATAGTGTTCCTCAGCCAGGATTTTGGAGGTAGGTAATTGTACCTCAGTCTGTCCCCTCAGAGGCAGATGATGTCTCAAAAACCACTTATCCCTGGCACCTGGTAGTTTGTACTGGAGTTTCTGATCTTCCCTGGTCTTCTTAAACATGTGGGACATGATTGGAGTCTTTATGTCCTGCTCCTGGGATTCCAAAACTGTTTCCAAAACATGTAGAGGTATGGATCTATATTTCCCAAACAGTTCTCTTTGTTTATCCATAAACCTTGTCCCTGAGGATTCCCCGGACATCTTGAGTACTGTGGCCCTGTTATCTTCCCAGGATACTTGTTTCACTGGCTCTTGCCCTAGTATCTTCTCTTCTATCTCCAGAGGTACTGAGATCGGTTTCTTGAGAGGGCTCTTCAGAACTCCTGGTTGTACAGCACTGCCTTTGCTCTCAAGGACTCTTTTTCCAACGGTGGGGACTGTTTCTCTTTCTCTTAGGTCTTTTCCTCTTTCTTTGTGTAACTTAAACAGTTTTTCTCTTTTTAAGACCTCTTTTTTGTCTACTTCTTCCAATGAGCTTTTCTCCTCTTCCTTCTCACTCAAACTCTTCATCTCTTCCTCACTCATGCTTTCCACCATCGCCTCCAACACTTCCTCCTCCTCCTGAACCACCTTCTTTTTCTTCCTCTCCTCCTCATCCTTTTCTTCTTGCCCCTTTTGCTCCTCCTCCTCCTTCGCTTCCTCCTCCTCTTCCTCCTCCTCTGACACACTCTCTCCTTCTATTTCATCTAACAGTTTTTCTATTTCTTCAGAAAAGCTCCCTTCACTTTCCACCTCATCCACTTGACTAGAAACCTTTTCCGGTGGTGTATCAACTCTCTTTGACTCTTTTCTTGTTTTCCACCTCTGTTTAAGGGATGGGATTTCCTCTTCCTCTATTTCTGCTTCCTCCTCTTCATCCTCTGTGACTTTGAATTCTCCCTCTTCCCTGGCCAGCCTGCTTACTTCCTCAGTCATTTTTTTCTCTTTATTTGTCATTCTTCTCATTTCCTTGGCTAGTTTTCTCTGCTTCTGAGCCAGTTTCTTCTCATCTTTTGTCAGTTCTGATGGTTCCTCAGAAAAATCCCACTCTTTGCTATCAAGCCTATTCTGTTCCTTGCTCAATCTGCTCTCCATAACAAGGAATGACCTCTTTATCTTTGTCATCTTTATTTCTTCCTGGGTTAGTTTCCTTTCGTCACTGATTAGTTTTTGTAGTACCTTTAAGACTTTGCTCGCTTTTGCTGGTTCCTTAGGAATGCCCTTCTTTTTCTCAGCCAACTTTCTTATTGCTCTGGCTAACTTCCTTTCTTCCTGAGCATATACTCTCTGTCCTCTAGTAAGTTCCAGTTTTCCTTTGGCAATGTCCATTTCCTCTGTGGCCAATATCCTGTCTTCATACATCAGTATCATCTCCTGTTCTGTCAATTTCTTCTGAGTTAGTTGTATTTCATCCTCAGTCAATCTTCTCTGGCTTGAGGTTTCTTGAGTCTCTCCCTTGGAGAGAGCTTCCTTTCTTTCAGCCAATCTCATCTTCTCTTGGGCCAGTTTCTCCATTTCCATGTTCAACTCTTCTTCTTCCTTAGTAATATCCAACTCTTCTCTGAGCAGTTTCCTTTCTTGCAACATTGCTTTCTTCTCCATAGTTAATTTCATTTTTTCCTGGGCCAATTTCTCCTGTTCCTTAACCAGACTTTCCTCTATATGGGCCAGTTTTTTCTTTTCATCAGCCAGTTTCTTCTTCTTCTGGGTCACTATCTCCTTTTCCTGTTTCAACTTCTCCTCTATCTGAACCAGTTTCTTCTCGTACCTCTCCATTTTCTTCTTTCCTTGGCCTAATTGCTCTTTGTTCTGGGTGAGTTTTCCTTTGACATAGAGGAGGGTCTCTTTCCTTTGAGCCAATTTTTCCTTATCCTTAGCCATATTCCTCTTTTCCTGAGCCAGATTCTCCTCCTTCTGGGCCAGTATCTTCTTTTTCTGTGTGAGTTCTTCCTTGCTCTGGACCAATTTTTGCCTTTCCTGGGCCAGTTTCTCCTTCTTCTCCATCAATTGCTTCTTTTTCTGGGCCAGTCTTTCCTTTTCTTCAGACATTTTTTCCTTGTCCTGGGCCAGTTTCTCCTCTTCCTGGATCAGCAGCTCTTCTTCCTGGACCAGTTTTTTCTCTTCCTCAGCCAGTTTCTCCTCTTGCCAGACCAGTGTCTTCTCTTCCTCAGCCAGTTCCTCCTTTTCCGCAACCAGTTTCACCTCCTCCTGATTCAGTTCATCTTCTTTCCAAACCAGGACTTCCATGTCCCATGCCAGCGCCTCCAATTCCTGGGCCAGCTCCTTTTCTTGCCATGCTATGTGTTTCTCTTCCTGGGCCAGTTTTTCCACTTTCTGGACCAATATATTTTTTACCTCAGCCAGCTTCCCTCCTTTATTTGCTAGTTTCTCTTCTTCTCGAGCCACTTCCTCCAATTGCTTGGCCAGTTTCTTCCTTTCCTGAGCCAATTTCTCTGCTCTCTGGCTTAGCTCCTCCCTTCTTTGGGCCAGTTTTTCCTCTTTCTTGGCAAACTTTCTGTCTGCCTGGGCCATTTTTCCATCTCCCAAGGACATTCTCACATATTCTCGGATCAGTTGTCTCTCTTCCTGGGCCAGTTCTCTCTCTTCTTGTGCAAGTTTCTTTTCTTCTTGTGCCAGTTTCTTCTCTTCTTTGGCTTGTTTTCTTTCACCTTGGGCTTGTTTCTTCTGTACCCTGGCCCATTTCTGTTCTTCCTGGATCTGTCTCTGTTCTTCTGTGACTAGCTCTTCTTCTTCTTCTTCCCACTCCTGAAACACTTCTTTCTCCGGAGTCAATTCTTCCTCATCCTTGTACTGTTGTGCCTTGGACCTGGATGACAACATATTTTCCCAGAACGGTTTCCACTCATCCCATTTCAGCTTCTTCTTGTCCCCCTCCAGTGTTTCCTTATCTGAGAATAGCTCCTCTTTGGCCTGGTATAGTTTCTCCTCTTCCTGAAGATGCCTCCTTTCAGAATCTTTCTTCCATTCCTCCCAGGATATCCTGGTCTCACTGTGTACCTGTTTCCACTCGTCCCAGGACTTCTTCCACTCCTGCCAAGACAGCTTCCTCTCAACTGTAACTGGTCTTCCTTCTTCCTCAACCACTTCCTCCTCTAGTTTGGCCATTTCCTCCACTTTCTCACTCATATCCCTCTCTTCATGGGTCATTTCCCACTCTTTTTTATCCACTTTTCTTTTCTGCTGGACTGCTTTCCCCTCTTGCTTAGATGACTTCTTAAAGGATTTCTTCTCTTTCTTTGATATTTGTTTTCCCTTGGTTAGGTCACCTGGTTCTAAAAAAATAACTTTCTTTCTCTTGCCTTTTTTGGGAATCACTTGGGTTTCCTCCAAGTCTTGCATATCCCTTGCTTCCTTCTGCACTTGCTCTTGCCCCTTTGGTATCTCTTCCTTTTCTTTGATCACCACCTCGTCTCTGTACTCGCTAACTGCTTCTTCATGAATAAACATTGGTTTCTCCTCTTGCCAGATCACATCCCAATCAAGGTCCTCGAGCAGAACCTCGCTTTCTTTCTTCAACAGGGGGCAGATCTCCTGAAAGAGTTCCCAGCTGGGGTGCCGATCTGCGAGCACCTCCTGAGCTATAGTCACTAGCTCAATGTTTAGATCTTCCGACATTTTTGTTTGGGAACCAGATATCCTCAGGGTCATAAGACGACATAGATCATTCCGCCATAATGAGCCATCTCCAGGGGTAGTCCTGTGGCCAGGCATTCCGGAGGCACCCCGCTCTCTTGTTATAATCTTTCTCATAACTGGTTCTTCCACTACAGGAGGCACAGATTCCTCACTTATAACTTTGGCTGCTTTTTTCTTCTTCTTGTGCCCCTTTATGGGTTTCTGAGCCATTGTTCTCTTGCCTCTTTTGTCACGTATTTTCTTCAGCATCTTCATGGTTAATGCAGTATGATCCTTTGAGACATCTATCTCTGGAGGTTCAGCATCTTTTGAGACGTTTATTACACTGGCGATTGAAGACCTTATGGAATGGATATCCTCCATCTCAATTGGTACAGTTTCACTCTGATCACTTTCATCTTCTAAGGGACCTGGCTCTATGCTAATCTGTTTAGAGTGTCCCTCTTCCATCTTCTTGAGACCCCGCAACAATTTTCGGGCTGCAGGGAAAATCAGGAGATGGAGGTAAGGGAACCATGGGAGTCTAAATTAAACTCTCCCCAATATCTGGTGTGAGCTAAGAGGAACTGCTATAAAAGAAGTAGCAACAAAGAGGGCTGAGGCCTTTGAAAAAAGAAAAAAAAAAAAAAAGCATTCTCCTTGCTTTACTCCAGTCCCTCTTCCCCCACGCCAAATCCTAGAGAGATGTGCCTTGAAGTCTTCCTGAATTTGGGTGGATCCTTCCTAGTAGAGTTCTTTTCTATGACAAGATATTTCCACTTACCTCACTTCCCATCTAGTATCTCTTGATCCACTTTATCCCTAATTTTCCTGACTCTTGGGGACCCTGAGGCATGGACCAGATCACCCCATACATACCATGCCTTTTGCCTCCTGCTCGTCTCCGTCTTGGGCCTTTGCTGCGCTTGATGGCCACTTCAGATTCTTCAGGAACTGTGGAAAGTTGAATGGGAGGGGACTTAAATAGGGAAGGCCTTGAGACATCTAAAGAAAAAGCAGGCTTTCCATCTGTACGTGACATGGTCAGGTTTTCATTCAATCGCTGCTCCACTTGAGTGTGAAGGATTTGGAGATCTGTGGGCCGCATCCCCAGCAGATGATCCAGGGTTTCCTCCCCAATCATCTCCTGCCTATGAAAGTCAAAGGAGAGAGAAGACTATGCTGAATCAAGAGGGAGAATGAGAAGGAAAGAACTGCTGTGGAACAGGCAGGGAATTTGGCAAAGTAGCCAAGAGGGACAGCATATGTAGAGGTAAACAGTTGCCAAGAAGAAACAAAAAGTCTAGGAGGCAAAGATGACAATGAATGGAGTTATCTGTATAGGGGCCACAAGGGTAAGAGAAAAGGATGAAAAGTGGAACTTGAAAAGGTCAAAGACGACACAAACAGGCAAAGAAATAGAGAAAGGAGTGAGCAGTGGGGACTGTCAAAGATAGTCTAGGAATGTAAAAAGGCTATGAAAAGAGATAAAAGGTCAGGGAGAGCTAATAAACAAGAATAAAGAGATGGCAAAGGAGGAGCAGGAAAAAATGGGGAAAGGGGAAAACTAGAAGCTGGTAAAGAATTAAGGAAGGCACAAACAACTTACTGCATCTCCTGGAAAGTCTCTTGGTTCTGGATCAACTGTAAGAGTGAGGTCCTAGAGTGGACTCCAGTTTCAGCCATGAGGCTCAAGGCCTTACTCCTCACTCTTTGGTCCTTGTCCATTAATGCTTGGGCCAGAGGCAAGGCAAAGAGATGAGTAATCATTCCCAGACGCTTCAGCCCTTCCCAGGCTAGTTCTCGGATGAGTGGGTTCGAATTGATTGTATCATCCAGCAGAAGATGGGCTGTCTCAGAGCGCAGGGATGGAGACACCTGATAAGCAGCAAAGATTTGCCCTAGTGCAGCAATACAGCATTGGAACTTCAATGGAGAAGCATGGATCATAATATTGAGGATTGCTTCAATCATGCTATTAATAGCTATTTCACTCATCTTTTTTCCCAGCCAGCTTCGGTTTGATACATCTGTAAGGACCCTGTAGGTTATGTCCGTGGATATTCTCCTTACTATGAAGTCTTCATCCTCCTTCTCTTTTGAATAATCTGCTACATCACTTACAGCTCTTACCCTGCTGTGCCAGAAGAATTGTTGAGATGTGTCCCATTCCAATTCCCGCCGGGGTGAGTGCAGGTTGCACTGTAGGTATATTGGGCTGCCCTCTGGCCAAAGACGGGCACGAATCACTGAGTTGGGGATGTAGCAATCAGGGGCAAAGAGCCATTCACGCCCATGACCAAAGTAGTATCTCAATATCTGATAGGGGTTGAGTCCATCCCAGCTAGTCAGCTGTAGTTGGGGAGGAAGCACATAATGGGGATGGTGAAGTTGGCTCATCTGTATCCAATCATTTTCCATCCCCTGCACAGAATCACGTATGGAGGTATGCAATAACACAGGGCTCCCTTCCTCATCTTCTTCTATGACATGTGGCACAGAATGGTCAAAGGCAATGGCCCGCTTATTGACAAGGCTCTCCAGACCTACTAATTCTTGTTTCCCTTGTCCAAGGTAGATATACTTGGGCACAAACATAGTCTCAAAGGAGAAAAAGAAGCCTGGTATGAAAGGCTTAGGGACTTCTAGTACTTCATCTGTTAAGCTCATCAAGGAAAGAAGAGCCAGCAGGGTTGGGGGAAGCAATTTTAAACAGGACACCAGATAAAGACTCTGGTTGAAAGTCACAAGCAAGTCTCCGCGGTCATTTGCAAAACAGAGTGGGCCAAAATGCAATGATGAGTCAAGCATGGCTATAAGTCTACCATGGAAGTCCCAGATTCGGACAGAGCCATCACTACCACCTGTGACAAAAAGACTCAAGGACAGGCAGACATCGAAGGATATGATGGCACACTGGTGCAAAGGCAATGTCTCTATGAACTTTGAGCCTTCCTGTGACACAGAGGACAGAAGATCATGGAACTTCCAGAGACGCAGGCAGTTAGTCTCTGTGATGGCCCCCACGGCCATGGGCAAGAGTATCAGGTGGGTCAGGTGACAGCTGCTAAGAATGCTGGCGAGGGGCTGTAATTGTACTCTGATCCCATCAAGCACAGCTTCTGACAGGTGTACATAGTTGTCCATCCCATAGGAACAGAGCAAAGAGTTTTCTCGGCCACCAAAAAACCTTCCAGACAGCGTGGAGAGTGCCAGTACAGCCCCAAAGTGCATGAATTTCTCTATTCGGGCACAGCGGTGCTGGGAAAGCACTCTTATCATACCACTTTGGTGCCCGGAGAATATCAGTCCTTCTAGACCCCGCCCCAAGTGGAAATGCCCGTAAGCCAGGCATTGTACGAAGTCCTGAGAATCTGTGGAGGTACATAAGAGATACTTGGCTGGGCAGGGGCAGCGGGTTGTGTCAAATACCAGCACCTCGGAGCTCCCTGTTGCCACAAACAGCTCCTCTTTACTTGGGTCATAGGCCCAATCCACAGCCCGGTCCAGGATTGAGAAGGCCCAGGTGAGAATCAGAAGATCTCCTGTTAATGGGGACACAAAGCGCAACAAGCCATCCTCGGTAGTGCACAGGATCCGGTACCAGTTATCTCCACAGCAGACCCGACGCACCTGCTGGGGAGCAGAACCACAGACATGGAAGAGGCTGTAGAAGCAGGGCAGACATCGCAAGGAAAACCTATGAGTAGTTTGGCAGAAAAAAGTAGTGCTATCAATAAAATGGACTTGGTGAAGCTCCTCGCCAAGTTCTAGCCGCCGAAGCAGGTTCCCTGAAGTCAGGTTCCACTCCTTGATGAGGCCTTCGGCACCAGCTGTTAGCAGAGTGTGGACCTCTGGCCGGCTGTGGATACGTACCACTAGTGAGGAGTGGGCCTTGAAACTGTGGAGGGACTGCCCGTGACTGAGGCTCCATACTTGGATTTCCCCAGCCTTGTTTCCAGCATAGAGAAAGCCCTGATCAAAGCAAGTAAAGCAGCAGGTAATAGAGGACCCACTGCTGGTGGAAGTGAACTTCTTCACCTCTCCCAGCTGGCCTTGGCCCTGGCGCTCAAGGACCCTCACCACAGTCTCACACAGGGCTAGGAGGGAGCCTTCGGGGCCATTAAGTATGATGTCCTGGACAAGCTCATCACCAGCCAAGGAAACCATGTGGGCTATTTGGAGGCCCTTTCCACTTTGCTCAATGACCCAGGTGACCACTGCCCCCAGGATGCCAGACAGAAGCATCTTCATTTCCGGGTCATAGCAGAGGCAGCTGATGTTGAAGCGGCAGGGCACTATACCCAGGGGTTTGAATGCCCGAAAGTGGTCCCCAAAGAGCCGTAGGAGCAGGTCACCACAGTAGGCCACAAGGATATGAAAGGAACCTGTGTGGACCATGGACTGGATGGGCGGCAGTCGTTCAGTCATGGAGAATGTTCTCTTCTCAACCATGTTCTCAGTTTTGCTCTTCACCCATACTACAGCCTGGAAGAGAATAAGATGGAAACTGCCTAGAAAAGACAGTAAGAGGAGGAAAGCACAGAGTATTCAACTACTTCCCCCCATTTTTGTACTAAGGAGGAATTAAAAGACTCCAGAGTGATTTTACCTCCTGGAAATGGGAGTTGGAAATATGGTAGAGGTGGGAAGCTTCGGACTCTTTACCTAATGCTGGCCTGCTTTAGGGGAACCATAATGTCTACTCAACAAGGAGACTTTAAGTGGAGAAAGCATGAGGGGGGAATCCTGGATCCAGGTCACATTCCTTTAAGGGGTATATCTTCCTTTGTCAATCTGGGTTGAGAGCTATATGGGCATGGTCCCTGGAGAATGGGCTAAGACAGGGAAGAAAGGCAGTTTTACCTGTATTTCTTTTGTGCTTGTTGTCACCCAAGAGAGGGAGGCAAAGAAGTAGGCATCACTGAAGTAATAGCATATTAGCGGCATATTTTGAGGATGGCGAGATTCTATGAACAGTATCTGGGACCGGTCACTCAGCACAACTAGGTCATTCTTTAGTTCATCTAAAGGTGGCTAGGGAGAAGTGTGGCATAAGCTAAGAGGCCAGGGCACACATGCACTAAATGTATTCTCACAAAATTCACAATTGTAGTAGTTCCCAGAATCTTGTCTCCCACCCCAAGGACTACTCCTGTTATATCCACATGTGCACAACTTATCACCTGTGGGACATCTACACTTCACAAGTATAAAACAAATTCCCCAACACATAGGGAACCAAATCCCTATAGGGTCTATATGGGCAAATTTTATACTTTCAGCCCAGGGGGAAACAATATTCTTCCCAACATGAAGTTAGTCACACCTGTCCTCTAACATTATCCCTTGTGTCTAAAAGGCACATGTATCATAAAAGACACAACATTTAACAGATTACCCAGGCAAGCATATCACTCTATGCCCACAAGTAATATAACAGGTGTCCCAAAAGTCAGGGTAGCTCTAAGTTATGAAAGCTTAAAACTGCACTAAGTAAGACTTGTTAGGACACCCTATCTGGCCATTAAATTTGACAGAGGAACAGCACATATACAATATATATTATTTCACAATGATAGAGCATGTGTTATGAAACATGCATCTGGGATCCTTTTACACAGAGCCAACCATAGCAAAACTGAGGTTGGCAAATCTTCTCTCTAGTGCCTTCTCCCTTCTCTTTTAGAAAATCTCTCTTTCCAAAGGATTGTTTCCTCTGACAATGCTCCAAAGTGTTTACTTTCCACTATCAAAATGTCATTGTAGGAGGTGAATAGATTCATTCAGAAATTGATGGCCTGGGGCCGGCCCGGTGGTGCACTGCTACAGTGCGCCGCTTGGGAGCACGGTGGCGCTCCCACTGAGGGTTTGGATCCCACATACAGACCGGTTCCTGCTCACTGGCTGAGCGAGGTGCGGACGCAACACCGAGGGTTGCGATCCCGTTGCCGGTCCTGGTCCGGTATGGGCGCGACATTGAGGGTTGCAATCCATTGCCAGTTACGAAAAAAGACAAAAAGGAAAAAAGAAAAGAAATTGATGGCCTATTTCGTACTAAGATGACAATTGTCTTTATGGTTTACCCTGCTTGCTTCCTGCTTTCATGGACAATCTATGGCTCTTCTGAAGTGCTCATTAATGTAAAACAATAGAGGCCAACCAATAATATGTTTATGTCCTGCATATACATTACCTTGATATTTTGTATGATGTCATTTATCAAGTATTTAAAATCCTTCCATAGGGGAATAAGTCTGGGAGAGGACATCACCTTGATTATCCCCCAGTCCTCCTCAGGACTGTTGCTTAAAAACCTGTGGGAATCCAAAAGAGGCCAGATTACCTACTGCTGCTTTTTGAGGAGCTGGTAATCAGAAGGCAAGAACTATGAACTCAATAGTATGTTGAACTATGCACAAGACATACCATCTCATTTAATCCTCACTACAGCCCAGTGAGGTAGTGCTATGAGTCAGATGTGTCCCCTAAAGATTCATGTATTGGAAACTTGATCCCTATTGTAGCAATGTAAAGAGGGTGGGAAATCCTATTATGGTGATTGAAAGGTGGGGCCTTTAAGAGGTGACTAGATTGTCAGGACTGTATTCTCACGAATGGATTAATCCATTGATGGTTTAATGGGTGGTCATGGGTGTGGTTATGACGGCTTTATAAGGAGAACAAGTGAGCAGTTTAGCTCTCTCTTGCTCATCTCATTTGCCATGTGATACCCTACATCACTATAGAGTCACCACCCAGAACAAGGCCCTCACCAGATGTACTCCCTGGACTTTGGACTTCCCAGCCTCTGAAACTATAAGAAACAAATTTCATTTCTTTGTAAATTACCCAGTTTCAGGTATTCTGCTATACTCAACATAAATGGACTAAATACAGGTAGGTATTACCCCATTTTATAGATGAGAAAACTGAGGCTTAGAGAGGATAAAGGAATTGGGGATTGAATCTTAGCATTTTCTGCCACAACCCAGTAGGATATTATGGGCGAGGGAAGTAGAGAGACCTAGAGTGGGGCTAGAAAAGAATATCCTCACAGGCAAATAATAGTTCTTTGCTTGCTGTGGTATGTCAGGAGAGCATTTTGTAAGGACTAGGGATACTTAAAGTTTGGTCCATGGACCACCTATACCAGGATTCCTGGGGGAGGATGGTACATCTTAAAATGAAGATTCCTGGGCCCTTGCCCTAGACCTATGAATCAGAGCCATGGAGGTGGGACCCAGGAACCTTCACTTGTAACAAGCTCCCTAGGTGATTCTACTGACATTCGAGTCTGACTGCTGAAATAGGAAACAGAGATAAGGGGCAGCCAGGACTAAAAGTCAGCACCACCTAATACAGCTGGAGAAAGGATCCAGCCTTTTGGCCTTGCAGGCTTCCCCAGGCTTGTGGAATCAGTTCTTACAGGAGATACATCTGCTGTTCGTCCTCCTCTTACCTATCCCCTTCTCTCTGGCCTTCAAGAGGACAAACTTCTTTTCCTGGTTGGACTGTGATAAATCTTACTTTTTACAATCCCCCTCTGTCAGAGAGTCTGTCATTACTGGTGTGACAATGGGCTTGTTTTTCCTTACTTGTAAAATGAAAAAAAGTCGGTCTTTTTTTTTGGCTGGCTGGTACAGGGTGAAAATGCCAGTCTTGCCTATTTCACAGGATTGTTGCAAAGATAAAATAGGATACATCATATGAAAACCTTTTTAATGTTATCCTGAAGCAACAAACAATTATGATTGCTGTTTTTAGGCTTCCTGGTTTTCAGGTAGGTGACTACCCTATTTCCTTCCAACCCATACTTTGTACTTTTCAGTAACTTTGGAACCATGACAGCTAAATTTATAGTCTGGCCAGCAGAGGGCAACAGAGGCCAACTTTGCCTGCTAGATGAAGGAAAACTTCATTTTAGAGAAATGTTTCCCAAATGTGATCCCCAGGCCAGCAGCGTCAGCATCAACTGGGAACTTGTTCAGAATGAAAAATTATTGCCTTCCCCCTCCCCCAACATTGAATTGGAAACCCTGAGGGTAAGGCACAGCAATCTGAGTTTTAATAAGCTCTCCAGTTGATCTTATGCACACTAAAGTGTGAGAACCACTCATTTAGAGAGCTGGTGGAGTCCCAAATCAGTTTGTCCTGGGCCTCCTGAAGCAGAACTCGCCCCCTGGTATGGCTAAACCGAGGCTGGCTAAACCTAGGCCCTGTATTGCTACAGAGACTGCTTACTGCATGTTGGGGGAAGCAGCAGGCAAAACTTACCATCATCTCACGTGTGTAGAGTGGGTTAGAGCCCACAAGAAAGGTTTCACATCAATCACTTTGTTAATTCTTGAAAGAAACCAAAGACACAGGTATCATCATCTCCATCATACACGGGAGGAACATAAACTCGGAGAGGAAAAGGGATGTGTTTGAGGCTACACGGGGCAGGCTCAAGACTAAGATCCAATCCAGAGTTCAGAGGAGGAGGACGTTCTGCGAGCTGTTGCTAAGGAAGCTCTCAGACCCAAATCCACTCACAATGGGTACTGGGGATTGGCTGGCAGACAGCAGCACCCCCCCTCCTCTTTCTATTCTCCCCAGCCCTCTATGATATCTTTTTCTATTTTGTTCCCCTTCAACTCTGCACTCGCTGCTCCTTGGACCACCTTTCAGGAGCCAGTGTAATCGGCTTCAGATCCCGCACGCCAGTGGAAAGCCCTGTGGGCAGGCCCCACAGCTCAGATTGACCCCATTGGCTCTTTTTTTGAGGCCTTTAGCTGCTGGGAGAATACTCATATGTAGCAAAAGTACAATCACTGCCATCAGTTCCCATTGTTCCAAGTATCTTCACTGGGTCCCATTTCTTTTGACCAGTGTACAAAAAGAAAATGGTTGGGACCTTTTGGGGGAACATTTCTAGGGGGTTAGTGAGAAAGAGGGCCATCAAACACCAAACCTCTGTATTTATTTTTTTGCCACTCTCTCCCACTCCATTGACCAGTTTCCTCAGGTTACACTCAGAGGAAGCCTCTCTCCTAAAATCCCCCACATTCAATTCCCTAATCCTAGTACCTGTCCTTAAAAGCAAGTCCAGAGTTAGCTCCAGATGGCTCAATCCCACTGGCCTTAGATAATCTAATGGGAGAATTCAAGCCCTGTGGCCAATTTAGAGGAGGGGATATTTTTGGAGTCAATATATGTCCTGCTGACTGTGGAGACAAACCAGGTCCGTGACTGGGCATTGACACTGGAACTATATTCTTTTTCTTAGCATTAATCCACTCTAATGGCGTCAGTGGTGGTTTGAGCAAGGCAAGCATCCCATGAGCTCTGCCTTGTAATAAGGAGAGTTGGCTCTAGGGGGCACTGCACTTTATGACACTGTCAGGCCCATGGGCTCCCTTTGGGTCACTCATTGGCTCCATGTGCTCTATTATACGTGTGTCAGAAGAAACAGACAGAATCCTTGTTCTATCAAGCTTACAGTTCAGCAGGGAAAGCAGACATCAAAGAATAGTCATAAAATTAATTAATTACAATGGGATTATTCTGGGTAATGCGTTATATTATTCTTTGAACTTTTCTGCAACTTTTAATTTTCTCAAACTTAAACTAGTGATTCAGTTTTAAGAAGTAAAGTACAAAGTGCTATGAGTACATATAACAAGAAGAACTGACCACCCAAAAGGAGGGTGATGTGTGCTCCCCACTTTGAAGTAGGGCCCTGCATGGATTACACAGCCTTGCAGGTAGGTCTCACAATTGGGCACAGAGGGTGCAGAAAGTCCAGGTGGCATCAGAAGGGCCTCATTAGTTGACTGTAAAGTTAGCGCAGCAATCTTGGCTTATTCTGTTCTTTGAAATGACATTATGACAAGCAGACCAAATTTGTCCCCAGGGTTTGGGACTGCTACTCTGGCCTTCAGATGGCTTCATAGCTAGGGCTGGGACTGGAATGCACGTAACTTTCTTTATGGAAAGAAACAATTTTTTCAGGCTGACAAACATCCATTAATAGGGTGGGCTAGTTTCTATTGGGTGGAAGTTATCCTGGATCCCTGGCAATAATGATAGCATTCAGGATTGATTATGTTGTAAAGTAGTAACCAGGCATTTTATATGTATTTTGCTTCTTACAATGATTCTATGACTAAAATACTATCCCCCTTTAAACAACTTTTATTAATGGACATGGTAAAAATATTCAAAACGTACTAAGGGGCACATAAGGGAAAGAACTTCACCTTTTCACACCCGACCACCTATCCTGTTTCCCCTTCACAGAGGTAACCTTGGTTGTGTCTTTCTAAAGGTGGTGCGTACATACACAAGCATATATATAAAAAATATTTTTCTTGTACAAATGATAGTATAGTAGATACATTGTTCTGCACCCTTTTCTCTCAATATGTCTTAGAGATTAATACATATTAATACATATAGCTCCGGCTCATTTTTCAACAGTTGCCAGCTACAGGATATTCCACTGTGTGGCTGAACTACCATTTATTTACCCAAATTTCTATTAATGGACATTGGGCGATGTTCAACCTTTTGCTACTACAACCCATGCCACAAATGAATATCTTTGTTAATGCCTCATAGTTTTAATTTTATATAATTTTACTTAACTTAAATTGTAGAACTAAGGCAATGAAAATATTTTCCCCTTAAACATAATTTGGAATAACATTTTAGATATATTTGGGTTAAACAAATTATTAAAATTAATTTCACCTGTTCTTTTATGTAAAATTTAAAATTGCATATGTGGCTTGCATTATATTTCTGTTAATACTGCTCTAGATTGCCACTGGTATCCTGCCTGATATCCGTACTGGACTGAGCTCCCTGAGGTAGGAACCCAGTCTGTCTGGATTTCTCCTGTGTCCCCATAATCACCCAAACTGGCATGGAGTAGGTGCTTAATACATTTTCGTTGAATGGTAAAAGGAATGACCCTCGGCCCTCTCCCATGAAGAAGAAATATATGCTTCCTAGCTTCAAGTTTTACCCTGCAAGGCAGGCTGAAGTATTAAGGGCACTGACTGGGACTTCTTGACCAATGGTCCTTGCAATTCCAGTAAATTCCCTTGGTAACTCTTTAGGGAGTAAGAGTGGGCGATATCCATTTTTAAAAGAAGGGGAGGGGGGTCGGATCCTTGATTTTGCCAGCTGGTGGACTAAATTTGGACATAATTTCCCAGGCTGTAGGTACTTAACACACAGCAGTTACCCTCAGAATGTGTGATCAACGAAAGAATGGAAGGTAACAAGGCCTCCAGGGCAGCCCCCTGAATCGTGGTCCTGAGTCTCCCGTTGAAGGCAGAGCTCTGGAGCCGCCTAAGCCGGGGAGAGACGACCAGACCCGGGTCTCCTTACACTCGGGCGTCCGGAGCCCCCCGCGTGGGCGCTAGGAAAGGCGTGACCCTCTCTTTAAAAGCAAGGGCCAGGCCTGTTACCTGCGACAGGGCTCCCGACAAGGGACGGGTACAGCGTGTGTGACGGCACTCAGGAGCTCCTACGTGGAGGAACAGACCTAGACAGAGCACGTGAGAAGCTATCTTGCGGATACTGCGGAAAGACTCTGCCAAGAGAGCGCTGAGCCCCCAATCCCCCCGCCCCGCAGACTGACCGAGGAGCGGGGAGTGAGCGCGCGTGCGCACTAACGCGCGCGCGCCCAAACGAAAAGTCCTCCCCCCGGGGCCCGCGGTAATTTAGACCCGAGTCGACCGGTGAGCGCGCGTGCGCGAGCGAGCATCGACGACCTCCTTCACGGTCTACCTCTGTTGGGGGTCTAGCGCACTGCTCCGCTTTCCCCGTCTCTCCCGAGGCTCATGCCTTGCAGAGACCGGGGGAGAGGGTCCGCCGGATGACGGGAAGAGTCGGACAGGGCTGTGAGAAAAAAGGAGAAACTGCCCTAGCTGGGTGAGAAGCGCGGCTCCCCGGCTGGAGTCTGCAGAAGACACGCCTCCATCCCTTACGCCCCTCGGGGCTGCGGAAGTGCTCTGGTGACTGGAGCGGCACGAGACTACCGTTCCCAGAAGGGGTCGCGGTGCGGTGCCTACGACTCCCGGCAGCACCTGCGCGCCAGGCTCTTTTCAGTTCGCTGCCGCCTAGGACGAAACTACAGTTCCCAGGAGGCCTCGCGCGAAGCGGCTTGGAAGTGGGCAGCCTGGAAGTCACTCGGGCCACCGGAGCTGGCGGCGTCTCCGGCGAGCGGCGCGGGGCCGGACGCCGCGGTCGTGGGGCCCGCGGGGCGGGCAGCCGGGACGCTCAGGTACGTGGCTCGTAATAACTTCGTATAGCATACATTATACGAAGTTATACGACAAGTATAAAACAAATTCCCCAACACATAGGGAACCAAATCCCTATAGGGTCTATATGGGCAAATTTTATACTTTCAGCCCAGGGGGAAACAATATTCTTCCCAACATGAAGTTAGTCACACCTGTCCTCTAACATTATCCCTTGTGTCTAAAAGGCACATGTATCAGGCGGCTCTGGTACTCGCGCCCACTGGACCCGGCCGGACTCGTGCCCGCCTGGCTCAACTTTCCAGACGTACAACCCGGCTCTGTGGGGAAGAGCTTGGAGTCGGGGAGCGGTGAGTTCGCGTCCCGGCGCTGCCACTTGAGCTGCGTCTGGGGAAACCGCTCGGAACCTCAATTTCCCACTCGGTAAAACAGGGGAAAGAGTGTCTGCTTTTTGCTGGGGGTTCTGTTGAGATCCGATGAATAAAGCATTTGGCACATAGAAGGCACTTACTACGTGTTTGCGTTACTGCTGGCTCCGCGAGAAATAAGGCGAAAATATAATCGGTTGCATAGGGTGACGGTTAGTGGAGCCTATGCATGTAAAGAGTCGAGTCCATGGTTAGCACTCAGTGCAAGGTAGCTGCTGTTAACTGAGATTATTTTAAGAGCTTTGCCTTGGGAGGCAGAGAGGTTCAAATTTAGACTCTCATTTACCAGCTGTGTGACCTTGGGCAACTGACTTCATCTCTCTGTGCCTTGGTTTCCCTCTCTATAAAATGGGGATTTGAATAGCAGCCACCTTATAGAATTGTTTTGAGAGTGCAATGAGAATACTGTGTGTAAAGTGCTTAGCGCAGCAGCTGGCACATAGCGCTCAGTAAATGGTACCATTTATTCAGCGTTTTCTCGGTGGCCCAGAGACCCTCTGAGGGTGGGGATCTGGCTGTAGTCTTGGTCTGCCCTGGAGGGCCAGACTCAAATCTGGTCTAATTGACTTCCCTCCTGCAACCTCAGTATCCTCATTTATAAAATTGAATAACAGGATCACTGTCAGAGGGTTGTAAAGGTTTGATGAGAATGTATTCCTAGTCCATATCCATCTCTAAGTAGCAGCTCTTGTGTATTACAATTGTTCTTCAGTATTCTCCATCTGGCCCAGAGACTGCCTAACTGTGGGCTGTGATATGACAGCCCTGAACTCCCCCACACGTTTGCTCCCAGCCTCAGTGTCCCATCTGTAAAATGGTAGTCATAAGACTTTTTGTGCCAAGATTGTTTTGATGATTCCAGTAGATAATTCATGTTTAGCAAAGAGCCTGGCATATAGTAAGCACTTAATAAATGTATCTTGTTTTATTTATTTATTTATTTATTTATTTATTTATTTATTTATTTATTTATTTATTTATTTATTTATTTATTTATTTATTTATTTATTTATTTATTTATTTATTTATTTATTTATTTATTTATTTATTTATTTATTTATTTATTTATTTATTTATTTATTTATTTATTTATTTATTTATTTATTTATTTATTTATTTATTTATTTATTTATTTATTTATTTATTTATTTATTTATTTATTTATTTATTTATTTATTTATTTATTTATTTATTTATTTATTTATTTATTTATTTATTTATTTATTTATTTATTTATTTATTTATTTATTTATTTATTTATTTATTTATTTCTTTATTTATTATAAGCCCTTTCGGCTTCTGTTTGTACCTACAGGGTAGAGTGGAGACAAGGTTAGTGTTTCTTCCCCTCCACCTCCCTCTAAATTTTACTCACCAAAGGTTAAGTTGTGGAATATTCTGCAATATAAGGGCCTAAGAAGAGATGGCACTGCCCTGGGCACCCCCTCACCCCCACCCCCACTCCTGACAAGCCAGTATATATACTCCAGCACTTTAATTATTGTCCCAGTGCTGCCAGCTCTTGACTGTGTTTCTGATATCCCCTGATGGCTGTCTTTTGGGCACTCTAAACTCAACATCTCCAACCTGAAGTCCTCTACTTCCTTCCAGACCCAGTAGTCACCATCTTGGCATATGAGCCAACATTGACCTGGTTACCCAAGCCAGAAGCTTGGGAGTTGCTCTTCCTCAGCCTTCCCACATCCAGTTGATTGGCAAGAAGGATGGAGCTGCCATTTCATAGAAATGCCATTTCATTGGCCCATATTAGTCTCCCATCAGATGGCACTAAAAGAGGTGGCTTTTTCTGACAGGGTTGAGTTGTTTCTTTTAAGTCACCAAGGATTAATGTATGTAAACATATGTAACATATATATTAATAAGGGGCAGAGAAGACATTACAGACTTGGCTAGACTACAGTGGCCACAGGTGTGGCATGAAGGCCTGGCTTTCAGGGAACCCATTTCTTCTGGCAAAGATCAACTGAGCTGTTAATTTCTTTCTAAAAAGTTATACTGTGTCAGTGGATTAGAATATCCTGTATGGCAAGGTGGTCATCCTGGGCATTTGGAAAGGCAGCACACACACCACACACCCAAGAAGAGACTGGGAAGGCATTTATTAGATCTCTGTTTTGGTTGAGTCTGTTATCAAAAACCTGTCATTGTGATTTCATTTGATTATGGAAACCCATAATCTCAAATCAAATTTGTGATGGCCACCAAATTTACCTAAGTGTTTTTTTAATCAGAGGAAATAAAGCAGCGACTTAAAAAAAAAAATCTTGGTTGGTCTCAATTGTTAGTGACAACAGCACATGGTTTTATAGCAGTCGGCATAGAATAGTCTAAGAGTTAAATGTGAACCTGTTTTTCAGACATTGCAGTTGTTAGATGGTAAATCAGAAATGGAATTTGGAATGTTCAGTGATTGGCGCCTTTTTTTGCTGCAAAACATTTTGCTGATATATTTCAAACTTAGGTTTAATAACTTGAAAAATCTAAATTGAAGTATTTGTTTTAATAAAAGAATCGAACAGTCATTTCCTTTAACATAAAGTGTTTGTTTTTAGCTGTTAGAATGAGAGGCTATTGGACTAGTTTGCACATTTGTGTTTAAAGACTGATATTACTGTCATTTTTTAGAACTGTTCTGGTCATGGACTTTGTGTGTGTGTGTGTGTGTGTGTGTGAGAAAGAGAGAGAGAGAGAGAGAGAGAGAAGATTGAATTTGGCTTAAAAAAAGCTACGCAAGAAATACATGTTCATTGTTAACATGTCAAACACTACAGAGATGTAGAAGGAAAATAATAAGTGCCACCATCCTTTCCAAAATCCTGTGCCCCCAGAGATAACCATTTACTCAGTGAGTATCTATTAAGTATCTACTGTCAGGTTTTGTAGATATCATAGTGAACAAAATGGATATGCTCTCTGCCCTTGGTGATTTGGGTAGATAGTCTCACATGTTTTCCTATATATATATTGATCTATACAGTACATGCATATATGGATTGTTTTCTTCCTCCTCGCTCATGACTCCCCCAAAAAAGGAGGGGTAGAGATCAAGATACACATATTTGTAACCTCGTTTTTGCACTTGATGATTGGGCATATCCCTCCAAGTCATTACATGTAGGTCTGACTCATTCTTGTTTAACAGCTGTACCCATATTCTTCAGTATGGAGAGACCTTGCTTTATTCCACCATTCCCTGTTGCTGGACATTTAGGTTGTTTGTGAGATTTCTTTTACCTCAGCAAACACACATAAGCATTCTTGAACATAGGCAGTATGGCATAGACGCTAGAAACACAAACTCTGGGGCAACTTGGCCTGGGTTCAGATCCTGACTGTGCCCTGTACTAATTGTGATACCTTGGACAAGTCATTTGTCCTTCTGGGCCTCAGTTTTCTGATATGAAAATGGGAATGATACCAGTATCTTCTTCATAGGGTGATTGAAAGAGGGTTCAATGAGATCATCTATGTCAAACTTTTAGGGCAGGGCCTGGTACAGCTGTTGCGCTTGATCTTTGAAACCGAAGGTAACTCAAAGCCCTGTGAGGCAGGACTCACAGGAAGAGCGAATTCAGTCATTGGATATGCCAGGTAGAAATAAGAACAAGTTATAAAGCAGGGATCCAGCTTGGAGATGTTGGGGGTCTAGGTTGAGGGACTCAGCTGCCCTGGAATAAAGGGAGGAGATTTGCTTGGCCTGACCACAGTGAGTGGTGGTGGTGGGGGGCTGGTGGTGGAGCATCGGTGGGAAATATCACTCTTCACATTTGCAAGAAGTGTGTTGTGTGAAGGTTGGAAGGTGGCTTAGGTGGCAGACAGGTCTGGGCTTAAGTTCCAGTACAGCCACTAACTTATAAGGTGTGCACTGAGCTATTTTCTTCATTGGCAAAATAGGTATGATAGTGGTCTTTACATCAGTGGTTGTTGGAGACTGAATGAAATGACCACAAGACTTTCAGCACATTAGACTGTCATTAGCCCTGAGTAAGTAGCTGGTGGAGACACACGATACACAAGATAATTAAAAAAAAAAAATCTTGGTCCTTCCACTTTCAGCTGGTTTTAAGTATAATGGAGTAAATAACAGGATGAAGGGATAGAAAGCGGTTAGTGGGGCAGGATGGTGTTGGGAAAAGGTGGTTACTTTAGCTCAGATGGTGAGGGATTCTCACTGAGGGGAGTCCTGTGAGCTGAGACCTGAATAAGCAAGCAACACCAGTTGTGCCAAGAGTTGGAGGAAGAACATTCCAGGCAGAGTGAACAGCAAGTGTAAAGGCCCAGAGGTGGGAATGAGTTTGCTACAAAAACAATACTGTTTTCTATTATGATTAGAGAAGGGTGAATTCCTATTTTTCAAGTTCACAGTATAATTTTTGTAAAATAGTGATAATGATAGCAACTAACATTTACCTAGCACTTGCTGTGTGGTAGATGCTCTTCTAAGCATTTCATACATTCCCTCAATTAATCCTGACTATAGTCCAATGAAGTAGTTAATTTTATTGAGCTCATTTTACAGAAGAGGAAACTGACTCCAGGCTCTGTGCTCTTTACTCGCATGCCAAACTCTCTCTCTTCCCAGGCCCTCTTTATTAGGCAGAGGCAAATTTAGGAAGTGAACATAGCATTTCCTTTCCATGATGTTTGACATGCAAAGCACTGCAGACTATATTTAGTACTTAATTCTTGAGGCTGCAGGAGCAGTCTGGGATGTTGTGGCATCATTTCCACTGACAATAAGACATGATAGGGTGGATTTCTGTTGGGATGGTTTGTAGGTTGTTTCAAAACTAAAAGCTTTTCAGCAGAGCCTAGCAAATAAAGCAAGGTGACTGTGTGGCCGTCACACCGACAAAGGTTAACATGGAACAAGGTGTGGTGGCTAAGGAGAGTAAGCTGGGTGAGTGTCATTTGGGTAAGCTTTGCAAGGGGACTTAGGCTGGCAGGGGAAAGGGTATTTTAAGTACCAGCCTTACGGCCTGCTAAAATATCACAGTACAGCCCAGCAACTAAAATGATGATGCCTGGCCCTGCAGGGGCCCCCGGATCCTGCCCCAGCACCATGACCTGTGTCCATTTTGATCTGGTACAGCCTGGGCCTTATGGGTTGTTAAATATTTTGAATGAAGGGTGGCCCTGATTAGATGTGAGGACAGTAGTGTGTGTTTTTAAGATCAGAAGTATGGAAAGCATCTTTATCCGTCCATCTTTATCAGACATTTCTTCTACCTATCCTATATGCCAAGGCCCTATGCTAGACACTGACAATATAGAGTCGAGTAAAACACTGGTTTTCAAGGGTCTATGGCAGTGCTGTTCATTAGAAATACAGTGTGAGCCACTGATGAGGATCACATATGTAACTTAAATTTTCTTTTTTTTAATGTGTGGCCACATTAAAAAATGTAAAAAGAAACAGGAAATTAATTTTAATAATATATTTTAGTTAATCCAAAATACCATTTCAACATGTAATCAATATAAAAATTAATGAGATATGTTACATTTTTCTCATATTACATCTTAAAAATACAATGTGTATTTTACACTTTCGGCACATCTCAATTTGCACCAGCCATATTTCAAGTGCTCAGTAGCCACATGTGGCAGATAAGCGGCTACCATATTGGACAGTGTGGACCTAGGATGTATGACTCACATGTAAATCAAGGGTGGTGGTTCACAGTGATGGATCAAAGATGCCGTTCCTGTTTTATCTTGGTGGAGAACAGCGAAGGAGTGATGAAAAGCATGTTTATCATAAGCAGGTATAACTAACCTTACAGCTACCATCTATCAAAGGCACCCTATGTGCTTGACATTGTGTTTAGTGTTGGTGTGTTCCTGTGTTCTGAGGTGGCAAGGACTGTGGTTATTCCCATTTTACAGATGAGAAAGCTGAGGTATGGCAACAAGAGGCTTCTCGCTCAAAGTTGGCAAGTGGTGGAGGCAGAATTTGAGCTCAGGTGCAGGGTCCATGCTTTTAAATCTCCACTGTATGTGCTGCATTAGAGAATGTTTGAGGGGGGTGGGGTCTGAGTTTTTAACAATGAAAACCATAGTAAGAACTTGTTGCACAAAATCTATTTCCAGAGTTTGTCAGCATCGATCCCTGCGTTTGTGTTGGTGCTGGGTGCTGATTTGAGAGACTTGAGCTACTGACAGATCCACTTCTAGGAGCTCTAGGTTTGCTGGAAACAGAGACCTTACTCCCAGGAAAGGGAGGGATCTCTGGGGACTGGGGAGGCAGGGAAAGTGAGGAAGGCAAGGAAAAGGGCCCAAGCTGTTTGAAAGCTTATTTCTTCTAACTGCTTTTCTCTTGTGTCTGCTGACTCTGGCCTCACAGCTGTGGGCTCCTATGGGAGCTGTGTCAATTCCTCCTGTGAGCTCAGCAGTATCAGAGCTTAGCATGTGAGTCTTGCCCTTGCTGGGATTAAAAGACATTACTTGGTGGGCGGGAGGTGGGGAGGTGATGTCACAGTGGTTTCCTCTATCAACTCTGTGGAGGTTGTGGCTCTAGACTTTTAGTTACTCTCTTGGTTCAGGGTTCCCCATCTCAGACAGGATGAATCTGGGCCTCCTTCCCAAACAAGGCAGGTACTAGAGATTGAATTTGTTCATGTCCCCAGATGGTGATTCACCACTCTTATCTCCTACTACTGGACAGTGCCTTAACATGTAAAAGATGCACAGTAAGTATCTGTCAACTGAGTTAATGATACTAGACAGCATTCACTGAGCTTTTACTATGTACAAGGCAATGTTCTGAGTGCTTTTCATGAAGTATCTCATTTAGTCCTTGTAACTACTTCTTAGGGTAGGTGCTGTTGTTATTCTCATCTCTTGTATGAGGAAACTGAGGTCCAAAGAAGTTCAAGTCACAAAACTGGTAAGTCTCAAAGACAGGATTTAAACCCCAGCCACTGGCTCCAGAGTCCAGGCTCTACCATCTCTCCATGAATACACAGATGGATGTATGGAGTAGGCAAGTAGGACTACCCTCACTAGTTGTAGCCGTTCCACTCCACGTATGGTCACTGGTCTGTTCTGGGCTAGGCCCGCATCAGATCCCAGGCCCCGTTGGGCCTGGAGGCGTGAACATCTCTTTGGGCATGTGGTTTTTTTTATGATTCTGGAACCTGCACTTCCCCTTTTTTTAAAATAATAAAAACTAACTGGATATTTGGTATTATTAAGGAATTCTTGTTAGTTTTTCAGATGTAGTAATGGTATTGTGGATCTGTTTAAGAAAAAAGTACTTAAGATGTACTTTCTTTTTTTTTTTTTTTTTTTTTTTTTTTTTTTTT
>NW_007727367.1:200731-220489 GCF_000696425.1 Galeopterus variegatus | reverse complement strand
GACTACCCTCACTAGTTGTAGCCGTTCCACTCCACGTATGGTCACTGGTCTGTTCTGGGCTAGGCCCGCATCAGATCCCAGGCCCCGTTGGGCCTGGAGGCGTGAACATCTCTTTGGGCATGCGGTTTTTTTTTGTGATTCTGGAACCTGCACTTCCCCTTTCTTTAAAATAATAAAAACTAACTGGATATTTGGTATTATTAAGGAATTCTTGTTAGTTTTTCAGATGTAGTAATGGTATTGTGGATCTGTTTAAGAAAAAAGTACTTAAGATGTACTTTCTTTTTTTTTTTTTGTCTTTTCTCCGTGTCCGGCAACGGATCGCAACCCTCAGTGTTGCCCCCGTACCGGACCGGGGACCAGCAACGGGATTGCAAACCTCGGTGTTGCTCCCGCACCTCGCTCAGCCAGTGAGCGGGAACCGGTCTGTATGTGGGATCCGAACCCTCGGGCGGGAGCACCACCGCGCTTCCCAAGTGGCGCACTATCCAGTGCGCCACCGGGCCGGCCCAAGATGTACTTTCTAAAATGCCTATGAATGAACTATTAAGATGTCTGGGATTTGCTTTAAAATAATACAGACAGGCAGAGAGTGGAGGGGAGAAGGGTGGGGGGTGAATGAGAGATGAAATAAGATTGGCCATGAGCTGATAACTGCTGACGCTAGGCAATGAGGGCTTGCTAAACTCTTCTTTTTACCTTTGTTTGTTTGAAATGTCTCATCATGAAAAGTTAGAAACAAGTACAAATTCACTCAGCATGTATGTGTTTCAAGCTCAAGTGTACATATGAAGGAATTTCCTGCCTCTGCCCAGTCCACTTATGTAATAAAAGTGTTTGCTTTTTTTTCTTTATTGTACGAGTCAATACTTGGCACAAGGCTTTGGAAACTCCTTTGGTAAAGCAGGCGTCCAGCAGCAGTGAGAATAGCCAGCAAGGCTCCAGCAGCTACAAGTTTCCTCAGCTTCTCTCGAACGCAGGCCACAGTGGCACTGGCCTTTGAGTCAGTTGCTGAGGTCTCTCTCTCTCCTGAGGTTTGTTTCCCTCCAGCACCTGATTGTGGGGCCCTTCCCACATTTTTTCCAAAGAACTTGTTTCAACAAGAGACCTCAGATCCTCCCCTGATCCTCCCCTCAGGATAGACATACACAGATCCTTTGACAGCCTGTCCTTCCTCTGCTGGCTCTTTGTTAAGGCCCCACATGGAACCAGAATCCAGCATTTGGTTTGCCTACAGCACTGCAGTGGGAGGCAGGGGAAGTGCCTCTTTCAGTTCTGACTTCGGACAAAAGAATGGAAGGGGCAAGATGCAGCTTGTGACCGTGCCTCAGACCTTATGATATTTCCAATCACACCAGTAATTAAGACTCCTTCACAGCAAATGTGCACTCCTATTCACATCAAGCAGAAGCCCCTGTTGCATTGGTTACTTTGGGGTCTATAACTTAACAGCAAATTAGTATGTGGTGAAGTTCTTATGTAGATGTGGCAGGAAAAGGGGAACGTTTGGGAGTTTCTGCTGTTTGTTTGCTTCCTGGGAGGTAGAGGTGGTTGATGTGAAGGGGAGCACTGGCTGGTCTGATCCTGCCAGAGTGCTGGCGCCATTTGTTCCATCTGACGATTAGCTCTTTTCTGCTGTGCCCTGTTCCTCCACTGTGCTCTTGGTTTGCAGGAAGGGAGTCACGGGAAGCATCCCCTCCAGCTTCTGGAGAGAGTATTGGGAGCACTGGCTTGATTTTTGTGTGTTTCCCATTGTGGACTCGCACAGTTGGATCTGAGGGTGGCAAACCCCAAATGCTGACACTGTGCATCTGATTTTTAAACTTACTCATTCAGTAAGTACTCACTGAGAGCTGAGTACTGTTCTAGATACTAGAGATACAGCAGTGGGGAAGTCAGACAAGACACTTCTCACCCTTCTGGGGCTCACGTTTAAGTGGGTGTTCAGTCTACAAACGAGATAAGTAAAATGTATACTGTGTTAGATGGTAATAAGTGATAAGGGGAAGAAATAAGGCAGGGAAAGGAGATGTGAAGTGTTAGGGTGGAGGGTGTTGAAATTTTAGACAGGGTGGCCAGGGAGAGCCCGGTGAGATTGAGGAACGCACAAGAGGCCCATGAGGCTGGAGCAGTGTAAGCCAGAGGAGGGTGAGAGGGATGACGGCAAGGGTGACAAGTTTGCAGATCTGTTAGGATCCAGTGTAGGTTTGTCTTTTCTCTGATTGAGATGGGAAGATATTGCAGGTTTGATTGATTTATTAAATTTTATTAAATTTTGAATAGTGACCCTCAGTGCATAGAACCAAAGGAACAAAAATGAGGAACCCAGTGCCCTTCCCCAGAGACCACCACCATCCCAGTTTCTTGCTGGTGATCAGTTCTCTGACACTGCATTATTTGAGTGAGTTTCCTGGCTTATATTAGGTTGAACCATAAGAAGTTGCCTTTTTATAGGTCAAGAAAGACTAAATATTAGCAATTTTATGAAGTTCAGCCTAACAGCTTGCTTTCAGGAGCATGAGAAATTTGGCCAATTCTTCCTTGCCCTAAGGATTTGTGGTCAGAGGTTGAGACCTCCAACCCCCTCCATTGTCTCATCCTGTCTCTTTCAGTGACAGGCCCAACAGTGTCTATGACACCAGTATGTAAAACCCCCCATCTCACGTGTAGCCCCAAACGCAGGCTTGCTAAGCCTGACCAGAGGCTTCCTCTTCCTCCTGCAACCTTACCTAGGGGAAGGCATTAGTTATTCTTTGGCTTTCTGTATCTAGGCGCCACCAGTTTTGAAATCACTGAAAGCTCCCAGAGGGAACAGCACTTCTGGACTCTTGCTGGATGTTTAGTATGACTCCACATAGTGGGGGTGCTCTCTGGGGGTGGTCAGAACTTGTGGGCATTCTGGATCAGTAACTGAGCTGTCACAGCACCCAGCTTGGAGTGTCCTTGGGAGTATCTGCCAGGACACAACAGCTTAGTCTGTGGGAGGAGGCCTGAGGAGCCATGGTCTGGACGTGGGAGAAAGACCCCTCAGCTCCTCCTGTTTGTCACACCCCTGTGCTGACCAGAGAGGTGCAAGTCCTCGTAGAACTGCAGGGCACCCGGCTGGGTCCTAGGGGGTAAAATAAACTTAAAGAAGATGTGGAGCCAGCTTTGGGAGAGCTCCGTCAGGAAGTTGTCAGTTGGTATGCCTTTGGCTGTGAGCAATAATAATAATAATAGCAGCAGCAACAACGGCAGCAACCAAATAGGTAATGTATATAGCACCAGCTGTATGCTAGACACTGTGCTAGGTGCTTCACGTGAAGTGACTCATTTAAGCCTCCCAGCAACCCAGGAAGATAAGTATTCTTCTTATTCCCCTTTTGCAGTTGAGACAACTAAATTTAAGTAACTTGCTAAGGTCACATAGCTGGAAAATTGTGGTGACATGATTTGGGTCCAAGCAGTCTGACTCCAGAGGCCATACTCGTAACTCTTAAACTCTGTGTGCTATTGCAGTGGTTCTCAAACCTGAGCAAGCATCAGAATCTCCTGGAGGGCTTGAAAGACACAGATTTCTGGGTACCCCTTCCCTGAGAGTATCTGATTCTGTAGGTCCAGCTTGAGAATTTCCATTTCTAACAAGTCTCCAGGTGATACTGATACTCTTGGTGCAGGAGGCACATTTTGAGAACCACTGATCTACTGTAGTAGGAAGTCCAAATGAAATTGGCCTGAAATTAGGAGATTTATGATTTTGTATAACAAAGAAGTCCATAGGTAGGCAGCACATGGTTGACTAATTAAGCAGTTCCACAATGCCTGTGAGGACCCAATCCCTCTTCTTGATGTCACTCTGCCACCCATGATGTGTCTCCTGTGTCCTCAGGCTGCCTGTATGGCCACAAGATGACTGCTGTGGTTCCAGTTGACACACCCTGACAGCCGTATCAGCAACAGAAACAGGGCATCTCTCACTCACTATGTGTCTCTTTAAGAGTGGGCAAACCTTTTATTGATGAACTGCCTCTCAGATTCCCTTCATATCTCATTGGCCAGCATTGTAACACATGGCCATGCCCACAGGAATAACAGGCAAGGGCCAATCCATTAGGCAACTCTCTTGGGGCTGGGGCTGAAGCCAGCCTTACCTGAAGTACCTGGCACTGGGCGGAGAGTAGCTATGGGAATAAAATCAGAGTACTGCTTAGGACAGGACTGGGAAAGGATAGGGCATATTCGGTAGACAAACAACTGGATCTGCTGCAGAAATGAGCGAAACAAAGTAAAAGCATAATACCTATGCATTTTTGTATCATTGCACTTACCAGCTTTGTTTTGTAATTACTAGAATCAGAATTTAGTGTTTTGGGGCCGGCCCGGTGGCGCACTGGAGAGTGCGCTGCTTGGGAGCGCGGCGGCGAGGGTTTGGATCCCATGTGGAGACCGGTTCCCGCTTGCTGGCTGAGCGCGGTGCGGGCACGACACCGAGGGTTGCGATCCCGTTGCCTGTCCCTGGTGTGGGCGCGACACCGAGGGTTGCGATCCCGTTACCGGTCAGTAAAAAAGAGACAAAAAGGAAAAAAAAAAAAGAATTTAGCTTTTTGTTTTGTAATTATGTCTACCTTTGAAAATATGTGCACAGAATCCCTGTACCATAGGAAATATCAATCTCGTTGAGACACCAGCGAGGGTTGCGATCCCGTTACCGGTCAGTAAAAAAGAGACAAAAAGGAAAAAAAAAAAAAGAATTTAGCTTTTTGGTTTGTAATTATGTCTACCTTTGAAAATATGTGCACAGAATCCCTGTACCATAGGAAATATCAATCTCGTTGAGACACCAGATATTTCATGTGAAAATTCAGGGAAACCGAAGTTGGGTGACAAGGCAGCAGTCTGAAGGTTCATGGTCTTCAAGAGCACTCGCTCTGCTCAGAAACACCTGGATCTCACTCCTCTCTCTGCTCCTAACCCACTCCTATTCCAGGTGCTCCTTGCAGAGGCTCACTTTCCCCCTCTGAGGACTACCTATTGTAGGGTTGTTGTGTGGATGAAAGGAGAGGATGCAGGGGCAAGTGCTTACCCCCAGTGGCTGGCACATGGTAAGTGCTCAAGAATATGCCTCTGCTGTTCACATATTAAATGTAACTTATTAATTAAATATCATTTACTAATCCTGCACTCTCCTCCCAGCGATCTACAAAAGTGACCGTGCCTTTTGCAGACTGAAATCTCCTGTGGATACCTGTTGCTACTGCTCATGACCACAGTGTAAAGTGATTGCCCTGCAGAGGGACTCAGGAATGTAGCACGGGCTCTGGGGCTAGAATGCCTGAGAGCAAGTCTTGGATCTTTCTTGGGCTCCCTGGGTGACCTTCGGCAGCCAGCCACTCACAATGTCTCAGTTTCCATATCTCTAAGGTGGGGCTGGTAATGGTACTATCCTCCTAGGCTGCTGGGAGGATTCAAGTGCATTAAAGCATGTGAAGCACTCAGAACGCCGCAGTGCCTGACCCATAGTAAGCCCTTGGTACACAATATGTCTGCTATTGTTTCAGTATTTTGTGCCACGGGGGACTGTAAGCTCCCTGTGGACACAGTTTATGTGGTTGTTGTTTACCACTGTGTACCAGTGCCTGACTCAGAATAGACATTCTATTTTTTTATATGTGTGGATGAAAAGATCAGTAAGAGCCTTTCTTAACCTTTTTCTTTCAGCTGCTCTGAATTTAAACTCCATGACCATGAGTTGATTACTCCCTATTTTGAAGGTGCAGTAGTGGACCTGACTGAATCTGAGGGTGGGCTGTGATAACTGCCAGTCTTGGATCTTTCTTGGGCTCCCTGGGTGACCTTCGGCAGCCAGCCACTCACAATGTCTCAGTTTCCATATCTCTAAGGTGGGGCTGGTAATGGTACTATCCTCCTAGGCTGCTGGGAGGATTCAAGTGCATTAAAGCATGTGAAGCACTCAGAACGCCGCAGTGCCTGACCCATAGTAAGCCCTTGGTACACAATATGTCTGCTATTGTTTCAGTATTTTGTGCCACGGGGGACTGTAAGCTCCCTGTGGACACAGTTTATGTGGTTGTTGTTTACCACTGTGTACCAGTGCCTGACTCAGAATAGACATTCTATTTTTTTATATGTGTGGATGAAAAGATCAGTAAGAGCCTTTCTTAACCTTTTTCTTTCAGCTGCTCTGAATTTAAACTCCATGACCATGAGTTGATTACTCCCTATTTTGAAGGTGCAATAGTGGACCTGACTGAATCTGAGGGTGGGCTGTGATAACTGCAGAGTTCCGTTCCTTCTCTGGGCCTGTTTCCTCTTCTTATGAAATGGGAAATAGTAGCAGTACCCGATGAGTCATACATGTAAAGTGCTCAGGGCCTGGGCACAGAATGGTGCTCAAATATCCGTTCTCCTTGTGCTGCCGTCCCAATCCTTGGCCCCCCACGTTTCCTTTCTGACCTCACCTCTGACTTGTCAACCACTTGCTTGCCGTACTCCAGCTATGCTGGCCTCTTGCTGTTCCTCCCTCAGAGCCTTTGCCCTGGCTGTTCCCTCTGCTTGGAACACTTCCCCTGGTACCCCAAAGCCGCCTCCCTCCTTCAGGAATCTGCTCAGATGTCACCTTCTCAGTTTGGCCTCTCTCCTTAAGTAGCTCCTTCTCCATCACTCTGTAGCCCTTCACTCTTTCATTTTTCTTCATAGCATTTATTACCACTTGACATATATTTGTTTATCATCTGCTCCTCAACTGTAGGCTCCATGGAGGCACAGGGATTTTTGTGTTTATCCTGGTAGAACAGTTCCTGGCACGTGGTAGGTGCGGGATAAGTTATTTTATGAATGAATTTATAATATCAGGTGCAACATTGTCCAAGGATGGGTGGCCGGCCCCATTTGGAATCTGAATAGAATGTGAGCATATCGAGGAAACTTTGGCAGGGGGTGAGGTGGCATGCACGAATGCTTCCCCATGGTCACCCAGTGGTTTGCTGGGGCCTGCCTGCAGCATCCAGCCCTCTGGCTTCCTGTGCCTCAGCCCCTTCAGTCTGTGCAGTCCAGGCACTTGCAGTGGCTTCCCTGGGCAGTCTCGGTGCATGTGGCATGGAACAGAAGGCCTTGGCCCTACTGAGTGTAGAGGATGTCAGGTTAATTTAGGTGGGGAAGGCATTGTCGAAGATACCACCCGTGTACCGACATGCCATGTATGTGGAAAGCTAACTTTATCTCCAGGCACTGCTTGGTGTTCCTGCAGTGAGGAGGCCAGGGAATGCCTGGGAAATAAGAATTAACTGGTCAGGCACAGTTTATCTGTCTCCCCTGCTTTAATAGGCAATAATTCTTGCTCTGGGGCTGAACAGGTTTTAATTAAATGGTGAGCCCAAAGTATCTGACAGTGTAATAGCTGACACATCCTCATCTGTTTTCTGGCTCCCAGTGTCAGCAATTGATTCTGTAAAAATATCCTGGGCAGGACTTCCCCGAGCTCCATGGAGTGAGGCCATCTCGGATTTCTCCCCACAGCATGAGGCACTGAAGTGCTGGTGGGCTTTGTGCTGCCGTATCGCACATCATCACACATTGGGGCCTGCTGTTGTTGTAAGAATGTGCAAAGTGTTAGAGGAGCTGCTCCTCCAACATTTAACTCTGTCCTTTGAGCCTCAGGTACAGTAGTTTTGGGGTTGAGTTGGGGACTCTTCTGGGAGGCCATTTTATATAATGCTGGAGTCCCAGCACTGCCTAAGCTCTGGGCACAATATTTATCTTCTCTGGGTCTCAGTTTCCGTGTATGGAAAATGGGGTAATTAATAGTACCCGCATTAAATGAGAAGTTAAAGTGAGATCAGGTGACTCAGCACTGTGTCTAGTGCATAGAAAGAACTCAGTAAATGGGGATGATAATTATTTTTATGAATTGGTTTCTAGCCCCTTTTTAATATTTTCAGTCTGTCCATTTTTTGTGGGCTCCTTCTCTCTTCCTTCTCCTGTCCACCCTACCCCCATGTCAGCCTCCTCCCACAATCCCTTGCCCATGGTAACAATCAAGTACTTTATGTATCTTTCCACATTTTCTCCATGGTTATATAATCCTATAAGGGATAATATTTCCCTCATTTTGCTGCATTTTGCTTTTCTCACATAGCAATACTGTGTGGAAATGCCTGTGAGTCCTCAGGTAGTGCTCAAACATTCTCTTTTTAGTGGCCGTGTTAACACACGGGGTGGGGGGGGAGTGTACCATAATTTATTTGGCTTGGGCATCATTGATGTGCACTCCCTTTGTTTCTAGGTTTTTTCACCCCCCCAAATTATTATTATTATTATTATTTTTTTCCTTTTTGTCTTTTTTACTGACCGGTAACGGGATCACAACCCTTGGTGTCGCGCCCGTACCGGGGACCGGCAACGGGATCGCAACCCTCGGTGTTGCGCCCGCACCGCGCTCAGCCAGTGAGCGGGAACCGGTCTCCACATGGGATCCGAACCCTCGGCGGGAGTGCTGCCGCGCTCCCAAGCGGCGCACTCTCCAGTGCGCCACCGGGCTGGCCCCCAAATTATTATTTTTATTGATAGCCTTCTTTAATTAGACTGCAGGCGTCCAATCTGCATAGCCACCTTGTTAAGCCTTTGAGAATGAATATGAAGTAATATTAGTGCAATGATGCCTCTTGTCCAGATAGATGTATTTTCTGAGGGTCCTCCCCAGGTCCAGCACGATGTTGAACTATCTACTTTAAGTGCTTTTTAATTATAAGAATGATAGTGCAATGATGCCTCTTGTCCAGATAGATGTATTTTCTGAGGGTCCTCCCCAGGTCCAGCACAATGTTGAACTATCTACTTTAAGTGCTTTTTAATTATAAGAATGATGAATAGATTCATCACCCTTATATCGGTTAGTTGTGCTTAATGGGTACTTATTACAAAATAAGAGAGAAAGGAAAGGTTTATTTTTTTTCATATTAACACGCTTTGTTGGAAATCAGAATAGACAAGAGATTTTTTGTTAGGATTTGTGATCTATTGGCATGTTTCTTTCTTACTAGGTGGCACTTTAGTTAGGGAATGTGTTTGTCTTTATGAAATTTGTACAGTGTTGTACCCGGATAGGGATTCTTTCTAGTTATCTGTTGCTTCACAACAAGCCACCCCAAACTTAATGCCTTAAAATAACAACAGTTTATTATTTCTCATGAATCTGTGGTTGACTGAGGCCCAACTGGATGGCTGTTCTGTTGGTCTTGCTTGGGGTCTGTTATGGGGCTGCAGTCAGAGGGTGGATGGGCTGGAACATCCAAGATGGTTTCACTCAAATGGCATGTTGGAGATGGCTGGGCCCCTGTCTCTCCATGTAGTCTCAGGACCTCTTCTTCCATGTGGCCTTGCTAGCCAGTAGCCAGACTTATAAATGGCAGCCCAGGGCTTTTTAAGCTTCCTGAAGGCACAGGTAACTGGCCTTGCATCACTTCTACCTCATTCTGTTGGCTAAAGTGTCAGAGTGTCAGCCCAGATTCATTGTGAGGGAGATGATGTAAGACTTGAGCTCCAGGAGGTGTGGTCCATTGGGGACCATCTTTGGGCAGCGGCTATCACAGTGTTCATTTTCACACAGTAGAAGTGCAGAGCTCAGCAGGCTGAGGTGGTGCTGCAGCTTACCATCTCTCCAGTGCCCCAGGCTCCTCTCTTCTGCTTTGCCATCCTTAGCCTCACAGTCATAAGATGGCTGCTCCACTTCCAGCCCTCGTGTCCTTGTTAGAGGCAGGAAGAAGCAAAGCTTTAAGGAAAGGAGATAGCACCTCTGTCAAGAACTGAAATCCTTAACAGACTTCTGCTGTGTCTCTTTGGCTACATCTTTGTGACGTGACCACCCCTTTCTGCCGGGAAGTCTGGGAAGTACAGTTTTTTAGCTGGGCTCATTGCCACCCTGAGCACAGGGTCATTAAGGAAGAAGGTGGAGAATGGACATGTTTGGTAGACACCTACAAATGGTCTGCTCAGACAGCCGCAGCAGTGGTGAGCAAATGGAAGCAGCATGCATTCATTTATGGACTATTTATTTATTTATTGGCAGCTGGCCGGTACAAGGATCCGAACTTGTGACCTTGGTGTTTTAAGGCTGCACTCTAAACAACTGAGCTAACCAGCCAGCCCATTTATCAGCTATTTAGTAAGTTCCCAGGATGGGCAAGGCCCTGGGTTTCTTCTCACAGAGGTTATAAGCGTCAGGCAACCGAATACATCTGGGGGTTAAACTGACCAGGATCATTTGCAGGTCTTGACCAGATAACTGCTCGGCTCATATCTCTCCTGTAGACATTTGAAGTTAGATTAATGATAATAGTAGCCAGTCTCATGAAGGGCTTAACTTGTGTAGAGGAGCTGTCATGAGTAATTTTCACAAACCAACTCATTTAATTTCCACAATGGCCATAGGAGGTAGGCACTGTTTTCATCCTCTTTTCTCAGATGCAGACACAGAGACACAGAGAGGTTAAATAACTTGCTGTATGTTCTCCAGCGAGGTGTAGTGCTGTTGAATTGCAGTCTCTGCTGGTCTGGCTCTGGAGCCATATTCTAAACCATCTTGCTATTCTGCTTTAGTTTATTTATTACAACAAATATTTCTTGGTGAAATGAATATGTAAGTGAGAGAAGAACAAAACATGAAACACAAACCACTTACAACTCCATCCCCTCCACTCCCACTTCTACCTCATTGGGCCCATCTGTTAGTAACTTGGTGTACATTCTTTCTCAGCTCTTTCTTATCCAATTTTTAAAAGATGGCCTTTGGGCACACAAAATTGGATTAGTCACAATCCTTGGTGCGTGATACACTGGCATTTTTGGTCTGTGCAAAAATGTCTGTCTGTCATAATAAACAACCATTAGCGTACTGTCCACCTAAGAACTAGAACATTATCAGTAACTTATACGTACCAGTATGGTACTCCCCATTCATTCTCCTGCCTGCTCTCCCAGAGGTAATCACTGTCTTAAATTTTTTTTATCATTGTTTGTCTTTTGAACTTTATAAAAATGATATATTGCATGTAGTCTTCTGGGTTTGCATTTTTCACTTAATATTATGATTCTAAGATAGATCCAGACTGTTTAGTACAGCTATAGTTCATTCATTTTTTTACTGCTATGTAATATTCCAGTGGTTGAATATACCACATTTTTGTCCATGCCAATGGACATTTTGTTAGTTTTCAGATGTTTTGCTATTCAGGGTCCTATGAATATTGTTACACATATTTCCTGGTGTACGTGGACAGGAATTTCTTTTGGGTGTGTACTAGATATGACATTTCTGGATTGTAGGATGTGGTCATCTTTAACTTTGCCAAATATTGCCAAACTGTACTCTGGACATTCCCACCAAGTATGTATAAGAGTTCCTGTTATTCTATATCCTTGTCACACTTGGTTTTTTGAAGCTTTTTTATATTTTCCGGTCTGATGTATACAAAATGAAATCTCATTGTGGTTAATTTGAATTCTCTTGAAGACTAGTATGGCAGAATCTCTTTCATTCATGTTTCTTCTTCTTCTGGATAGTGCTTGTTTATTTTGCTGATTTTTTTTTTTTCTTTTCTTATTGGTTTGCAGGTATTCTTTATATGCTCTGGTTACCTTTCATTCATGTTTCTTCTTCTTCTGGATAGTGCTTGTTTATTTTGCTGATTTTTTTTTTTCTTTTCTTATTGGTTTGCAGGTATTCTTTATATGCTCTGGTTACAGTCCTGGGGCAGCAGCTTATTTAACCTAATGAAAGCTTTATGATCCTCGTGTCATCATTTCTTTGGTTGTCTGCCTTCCCCCAACTCCTGTGTCTGCCTTCCCCCAACTCCATGACAACTCTTCGTGTACCTCCAGCTCACAGTGATTGTCTCTTCTCTGGAACAGTCCTCAATTTGGGGGCACTTGTATACATTTGTGTAGATACATGACTAGGCCTGTCCTGTCTACTCTGACGTGGCATATTTTGGTAGTGTTAGTGGTCACAGATGACAATTGCCTAGATCCATTATTTCATTTGGGGTTTGCAAAAATTGTGACATTGTAAATCTGTCCTCCTTTTCATTTATTAGCTGGAATTTTCCTCTAGAGAGAAGCTTCCTGTCATGTATTATTCAGTTATCCTGAGGGTACTGACTCTTTTGAACTTTTGTTTATATTAGAAATGAGTATTGAACAATTGGGCTGGTGGTTTCTAATCTGCTGATTTTTCCTTCAGTGATTCAGATCTTCTGTCTTTGTTTTTGTGTTCATACATTCAGTATTGACTGGTCTCTGCTACTGCTCATGCCCTGTCCTGGGCTTGGGAATAAACAAATGGACCGGTCCCAGTCATCTCATTGTGTAGGCACGCTGCTTACCTTTGACCAGGTGGCGTCTTCTATGTGTATGTCAGTTAGCATAGAGAGACATAGAGAGACAACTCTAGACTGTTGACATTTCTGTTTTCTCTCTGTTTTTCCCCAACCATGTATTTTCAGACCTTACAGCCTTTGGAGAGTTCCTGCTCTGTGCCAGGGGATTAATCCTCTATGCTTGGGGCAAGAGGGTTTTGAGTACTTGGATTTCTTCTGATCTGAAACTCCATTCCTAGACAAAAGAACAATAAAAGGCTCTACTGCATTGGACAGGCTAGTCCTTCTAGTAGCCTGGCCAGGGGCGAGCTGTGACCCCAGCCACTATTGTCTGGGTCATAAATTCTTTAGAATAGCAGCACGCTTGAAATCATTTGGATGCCTTGGGATCAGTTACTCATTACATTGCATGATATCAAAGGGCCTTCTTTGCTTCTGGAGATTACAACACATTTATTCCCTCTGGGAGGGAGAAGATTTGATGTGCAGTGATGTACAATTTATTAATTAATTCAATCATTGACTTATTCGTTCATCAAATATTTATTGAGAGTCACATATATTTCAAGTGCTGGGGACAGAGCCTGAGAAGGCCCATCCTCCTCAAGTTTATGTTCAGGTTGAGGGACACAGACAATAAAGAAGTAAACAAATTAATAAGATAATTTCAGATGGAGGTGAATAATGCTATGAAGTCATTAAAGTAGAATGGTTAGAGAGACACATCTGGAAGGTGGAGGGGGGTTGTGGGAGGCTGGACAACTGGGGTGGTTGAGGAGAGCTTCCCTGGGGTGGTGACCCGTCAGCTGAGACTGGAAGGGTACAAAGGTGCCAGCCTTGTGAAAGAACTGAGGAAGAGCATTCCTGACAGAAGAAACAGCAAGTGCAAAGGTGCTGAGGCAGGAAAGAGTTTGGTTCAAGGAACAGCGAAATAGCGCGCTGGATGAGGTTGAAGGGTAGGCAAGAGTGAGAGCCTGGTCAGGAGTTGGGGTTTGACTCTCAGTGTCATCTCCCTCGTTCCTTCTGGCTACGTGAAGACCATAGATTGAAGAGATGGGAATGGACATGGGGCAACGAGGGAGGCAGCCCGTCCTGGAGTGAGGAGGGAGGTACAGTGCTGGCCCTTGAGAGAAGTGCGTGGCCCAGCAGAACTTGCCATAGGATTGGTCAGAATGTGTAGTGAGCCGGGTGAAGTATTTTCCAGGGGGTTCAGGCTTTGTTCTACAGGTTTTGGTGGTAGTAATAATAGCACCAGCGCCCTTTTACATGGGCTGAGAATAGGATTGGTCAGAATGTGTAGTGAGCCGGGTGAAGTATTTTCCAGGGGGTTCAGGCTTTGGTCTACAGGTTTTGGTGGTAGTAATAATAGCACCAGCGCCCTTTTACATGGGCTGAGATGTTCTGCTACACATGACTTGTCTAGCCCTTGTTACTGTAGACTCTTACTTCCCTTTTCACAGATGAGGAAACTGAGGCCCAGAGAAGTGACGCCCTTGATCGTAGTCTGACTTTGCTCCCCTCTTCTCCCTTACTCCAACCATAGCTGTTATGCTGACACAGCTCTTGCCCAGGAGGAGCCAAATATCAGTGTCCTACCTTTATGGAACCAGGAGGGGATCAAGTCCACATTGGTGGCCTTTTCACCATCCAACTAACCTAGTTCCTGACACGCCTTTTATTACTGTATTTATTACAGGCCAGAAAACGGGGGCTTTCCGAATACTGACACATCAGTAACTTTACACGTGGCTGAGATAAGGTGTATATAGGCCCTGGACTTTGAGCTTCTGAGCCTGCTTAACTGATTGGGCCATGAAAGTCTTCTTGCCCATCAAATCTTTCTTATCACCTTCTCCAGCATTCCACATGTAAAAGGGGCTCACCCCACATGGGGCGAGTGTCATATGTGAAACCTCAGCCAGCCAAATAGCCTCACTTGGTGTCCTCGTGGAGAGAGGTGTGATCCACTCCCCTCTCCCTGCATGTGGCTCCCATGAAAAGTGGTCTTGAGTGTGGTCCTGCCTCTGCTCACCCCTCAGGGGCACCAATAGATGCTGATCATCTCCTGCTTCTCTTGGCATTTAGGCCTCATGGCAAGGATTTTATATTGATCAACGTTTTTAAATTCTGTTTAAAAAAATCTTTATTGAACTAAAACTTATAGAAGCCACACTCTGGTTGTGAAACAGTTCAAGCAGTAGAGCGGCATGTAAAGCATGGAAGTCCTGCTTTACTGTCTTGACCCTGTGGCTTGGCCTTCACCCCAGTTCCTGCTCAGAGGGATGTCAAGTGTGCCCTTCTAGTTCATGCAGTGTTTAATAGCCAAAGTGCCAGGGTTCAAATCCCAGTTTTGCTACATATGACCATGTGAACTTGGACCTTTACTTAATCTCTCTGTGTCTCGGTCTCCCCATCTGAAAATGGTGGTGATGGTCCCAACCTCATAAGGATTTATAGTGTTAATATATGTAAAAATTAGAATAATGCATGGCATGTGGTAAGTACTCACACGTTAGTTATTTTATTACACATATGTGTATAACTGTTTGTTTTACAGATATACTCCCTAGTATATCATCTGCAGATTGCACTTTCTTTTAATGGGCTGTCTTGGAGAGATCCTCCCATGGCAGTGGGTTGAAGTCTGTGGCTTTCTTTTTAATGACCGCACAGTATGCCCTGCTTTTGGACATAATAGTTGTTCCCACCTTTCATTATTATTGTTGTTATTTTGGGGGGGTAGCTGGCCAGTTCAGGGATCTGAACCCTTGACCTTAGTGTTACCTACCTTTCATTAGTATAACTCTGAAAATCTCATGCTCAAAAACCTTTGTTTGCTTCTTAGATTTTTCTTAGGAAAAAGTGCTGGAGTTGCAATTACTGAAACAAAGTGTATGTTTTCAAAGATTTGTGATATTTATTGCTGACTTGTGTTCTGGAAAGGTTCTATCAGTCTTGAGTTCTGTTAGCCTGGGAGGTAGTCCAGATTTTCCTAGATCCTCACCAACACTGAACTCAGAATGGTTCTTAATTTTTGCTCCTTTGGTAACCAAAAAAACGACTCTCCTAATTAGTTATTTACCTTTAATTTTTTTGTTATTAAACATACTGAGGCTTTGAAATTTTTATGTAGTTAGAGATATTAGTTTTTCCTTTGTGGTTTATTTTTTTTTGCTTTTATTTATTTATTACTTTTAATTTAGGATGAGATAAATATTATATTTTCTTCCTAGTTATTTTATGGCTTCATTTTTTATATCCAACATCTGAAATTTATTTTGGTGTTAGGCATGAGATAAAGATCTAACTGTCCTCCCTACCCCCATAGTTAACTAATTGTTCCTGTACTATTTATTAAATAATCCATTCTTTCCCACTAATTTGGAAAGCTGAGTATGAGCCAGGCCCTGGTCTAAGTGTCTTAACACAAAGAGGTGACATTGCTTGCTCAATATCTCATAACTTGGATGAGGCAAAGCCTGGCTTGGAATATTATGGATTTAATTAATAACCAGCCTCTCTATTTGTAATATATTTTTAGCAGCTTTTCTTGCAGTTTCTTGGCAAATCTTCCCTTTGCCCACTAGGAACAGTCACTTTTATTGTTCCTATGCTGTAGTTCTAGATTTAGTCCTGTTCCCTGCCTCTTTGCCATGGCCAGGACTTCCATGACAATGTTAAATGCCAGTTGAGGTTGTTGGCAGATGTGGACACCTGAAATGTTTTATCCTGTGGGGTATTGTTCCTATGCTGTAGTTCTAGATTTAGTCCTGTTCCCTGCCTCTTTGCCATGGCCAGGAATTCCATGACAATGTTAAATGCCAGTTGAGGTTGTTGGCAGATGTGGACACCTGAAATGTTTTATCCTGTGGGGCCCCCCTCTGTGGGACCTGGTTAGGCAGGGACCAGGATTTTTCTGAATCTACTTAAGTCCATGGTGGCTACTCCAGCAGTGGCATTGTCATGAAGGGACTCATCTATCCCCATAGCTGGGCCAAACCAGGAAGAAGCTGGCATCAAGCATGACAACTTGAGTACAAGCAGCAGTGGGCAGTATTCTGGGGCCATTAATTAATATGAGGGGAGAAAAAAAGCCCAGCAGTGGGGCTGAGGGAGCTCAGCAAGGAGCTAGCACAGACAGCCAAAACATGTAGAAGATGACCTCAGAGCTGGCTGCTGGATCTGTGGAACTGGTTGTCCACCTGGATATCATGAAGCCCAAAGTTAGACTGCCAGCTTCACATTGCAGCTTTGCCTCTTCCTGGCTGGGTGGTCTTGAGCAAGTAACTTAATCTCTCTGTGCCTCGGTTTTATCTTCTGTAAAATGAGGTAATAATAGCACTTACCCTGGGTTTTTGTGAGGATTAAATTAAGTGATCCATGTAAAGTACTTAGAAGAGTGGTCGGCACATAGAAAACACTGAAATGTTAATCATTTTTCCTCTCCCTGTTTCTGAGGGCAGGGATAAAGTTCCCAGGAGATGTGCTTAGAGTGTGTGTGGGCAGATGGCATCACTTGGGTATTTCCTGAGCACCTACGTGGCACAGGGTGCTCAGGACATGGTCCCCATGCTCTTAGATCGGACATTCCAGGAGGGAGGTGGGCACTAAACAGGGAAATACTGTAGTGTTAAGTGATGTTAAGTAGCAAGATGTACTATAAGGAGAATAGATTAGGAGAAGGGCTGGAACGTGATGAAGGTGACTGTGGTAGCAGAGGTGATCAGGCACGCCTCTGAAGAGGCGACCTTTGAGTCGAGGCCTGAAAAATAAGGAGCCGGCCATGAAAATGTCTGGGAAAGAGCGTTCTAGACAGAAGAGCAAATGTAAAGGCCCAGAGGCTGGAGCTTGCAGAGTATGTTCTAAGAAGTACCAGGAGGCCTGTGTGGCTGAGGGCAGTGAGGGAAGGAAAGAGTAGCAGGAGATAGCATCAGAGAGGGAGCCAGCTGGGAAATTCTTAGCCTAGGTTCTTTTAATCGAAAATAACAGAAACCCATGTCAGACCCTCTCAAGCCTAAAAAAAGTTTGAGGTGACTCTTGAAGCCTGAGACAGGCTTCGTTTCCTGGCATCAGGACCAATAGGTCCAGAGCGCAGACAATTTTCTCTCCGTCTCCCATCTCTGCCTCTTCTTTCTCTCTGCTTCCTTCCCTCTCTGGGTTTACCCAGGCATTTGGCCATCCCGTAGTTCCTTCTTTTATGGGCTCTACAGTTCCCAGCCACAGGCAGAGACTTGACTGGCAGTCTGCATCCCAGGATGAGGACTGGCCCAGCTTTAGTGAGGTGGCTACCTCTCATCCAATGAGCTGTGGCTGGACAGTCAGCATGGCTATCCCACCAGCGCCTGCATGCACGCACAGTTCTCCTAGAAAGGGGACTCCAGGAAGCCTGGCAGACCCGCTTCACTGCTCTCCTGGCCTAGGGTTTCATTCCCCTTCTCATATATGAAGCAACATCATGTTGTGGTTAACAACATGGGCCAGATGGCCTAGTTTCACAGCTCTGCCCCTTGCCAGCTTTGTGGCCTTGGGTTCATCACTTAACCTCTCAGGGTCTCAGTTTCCTCACCTGTAAAACGAGGGTGCTAAAGTTTCCCCCTTCAGGGGGCAATTAAGAACATTAAATAAATTTATGTAAAATACTTAGTCTAAGCCAGATATATAGTAAGCACTCAGAAAGTATTATCTTCATCATCCTTATTTTTTCCTTCTCGAAGCTGGATAATGCTCTATAGTTCAAACTAGGACTTGGGAATTAAAAAGCCTGGAATTGATCCCAGCTCCCCACCAATGAGCTCTGCGACCTTGGCCAGGTGAGTAACTTCTCTCAGAAGTTTCTTCACCTGCACAGTAGAGACAGTAGAGAGAGTTTTCTTCATCTGCATAGTAGAGAGAGTAAGAAGCTGACAGGGCTCATTCATTGGATGTAGGCTTGTTGTTTGAGATTTGTGGTAACTGTGGAAATTCAGGAGATCCCAGGTGTCCAGGCTCAGTGTAGCCCTGTCTCCTGAACACATCCCATGAGTGTGAGCTGATGTCTGGGTTGATATGAGGACCCTCCTCACCTCCTTCACGAAGGAGGGCCCTTCTATACATGGCGTAGCACTTGTTCCCTGTAACCATGTCTGCTGTTCCCTAGACTGTGAGCTCTGTGAGATCAGCGCCCAAGTCTGATCATTTGTCCCCAGTCCCCCTGGCATGCAGCGCTTTTCTTCCCTCTCTTGTGAAAGACAGATCTGGAAAACAGCTTCGGAGGGAATGTTGTGTTTGTGTGTGGTCATATCTGTTCCCCAGATAGTGATTCTTAAACCTGGCTGTGAATTGACATCACCTGGGGAATCTTGTTAACAGTTGGTATGTTCTGGCTTGACTCCTGGAGCTTCTGTTTCTGCAGGTGTAGCGGATGATGATCTGCTGGTTTGGCCTCCCAGCAACCATTCACCATTCTTCTGGGGTTTTCCTTTTGGGAACTGCTCTTCCACCATCCAGTCCATTTATTTACTGAGGCTACTGTGTGTAAGACACTACTTACTCTAGGCACCAGGAATATGGCAGTGAATCAGACAGAAAGCCCTGCCCTCAGAAGTGGAATAAGGTCTGTACATTAGATAACACTATTGAATGACTGTCACTTTCTAATTTTGTTAGTTATTCTGTGACTGAGAGAATATCATTCTTCTTAGGAAATACCTTCTGACACCTTTAGGCGTTAAAAATGAACAAGTTTGTGGGAAAAGAGAAGCAAATCAGTGTTAGCTGAAAACGTGAAAATGATTAAAATGCTTATCTTTTTTTTTCAATTTTGGGAGGATTGTCATGAACACAGCCATGATGTAATGTTTTATTGTACAGAATAGGGTTCTACTCAAGAAATCAACGCTCATATACACAGCTTGAAGTTTAAAGATTTAAAAAATTTTAGTTGGTGGGATGATTATTGTCATGAACACAGCCATGATGTAATGTTTTATTGTACAGAATAGGGTTCTACTCAAGAAGTCAACGCTCATATACACAGCTTGAAGTTTAAAGATTTAAAAAATTTTAGTTGGTGGGATGATTACAGATTTTTTTTTTTTTTTTTAAAGATGACCGGTAAGGGGATCTTAACCCTTGACTTGGTGTTGTCAGCACCACGGAACCGGCCATCCCTATGTGGGATCCGAACCCGGGGCCTTGGTGTTATCAGCACCGCACTCTACCGAGTGAGCCACGGGCTGGCCCATTACAGATTATTTTCACTTTTTCTTTATACTTTTATGTATTTTTCACATTTTTTAGAGAGCACTTTTGGGGCCGAGCCCGTGGCGCACTCGGGAGAGTGTGGCCCTGGGAGTGCAGCAGTGCTCCCGCCGCAGGTTCGGATCCTATATAGGGATGGCCGGAGCGC
>NW_007727367.1:186787-200721 GCF_000696425.1 Galeopterus variegatus | reverse complement strand
AGAATTCATGCAGGTCTTTTGCAGAGCTACCAGGAAAGAAAAGGTTCTTTCTTCCTGCTGGGGTTCTAAGTTGTGAGGCCTGTAAGCTTAATGCACCTGGGGGCTAACTTTGCCAAAAGGGTTGGATGGAAAGGAGGTGGAAATGATTGGTTACTGAAAAATGCTTTGGGTAACTGGAAATCAGAATAACCCCTGAACTTTTCAGTAAGTAAGCCAAAAAGTTGCTTTTTTTTTCCCCCTCTTGAGTCAATTTGAGTTGGGTCTCTGCCACTTGCAACCAAAAGAATCCTAGGTAATATAATAATTTTAGTGGGCTCTAGAATCTCTATCTTAAAAATTCTCCACAAATGATTTGTATGAATCAGATATTTGGGAACCACTTTGCTAGACTTTTCTGAGAGGTGGTTCCAACTTGCCTGGGGAACTTGTTAAAAATAGTGAGGCTCTGTTCCAGATTGCTGGAGATTCCAGTTTGGGGCAGGGGAACTAAGTATCTGAGTTTTGAAAAACATCGTAGGTGATTGGATGCACATCAGAATTTGAGAGTCACTCTGATAAACTGCATGGATCAATCATGCTCAGCCTAGGGCCTTATCTTTAGGCTGGAGGGCCCAGGATCTTTCTCAAATGAATGAAAGTAGAGTTTGAGTCTAGATCCTCTTTGGAAGAAATCATTCCTTTCCTGCCTGTTACCCAGCCTTGCACACAACATCCTGTTTTAGAAAGAATTTGGTTAGATATGTGAACTTTATTAGCATGATGGTTTAACCAGTATGTACCCCCTCATGTAAGTTTGGAAAGAGGTATATAGTTCATGCTGAAATGTTGCCTCAGATTCAGAACACAGTTTGCTGTTGAAGAATTTTGCTAATAGTGTAAAATGTTCAAGAGAGTGATCATTGAATTAGTCCAAGGTAATTTATGGTGAATACTTCCCTTGTGTGTGTGTACACACACACCTATACTTTCTTGGAGGTGAAGGAGGGGCAACAACCCTTTTACTTGGATGAAAGGGAATGTTTTGAGTGGACGCAACCGGCCAGAAAATCCCTTTCAAACACTCTCTTGTAGCAGCTTTGCTTTTGAGGCCCCTGAGAAAGCTGGGGGAAAAGGGGCTATGATGCTTTACTGACCCTACCCTGTTGGCTCTACCCCCAGGCATGTGTGATTTTGCCATTGTCTGAAGTCTTTTTTCCTCGAGAATTTGTACCCCATGCTGAATTTCTGCAGCTCAGCCACCAGGAATTAGGGCATGAGTTAGTTGGGATTATTCAAATTTAAAGTGATCATCTTCAAACATTTTTGTTTGTGTCCTCCCCAAAAGAATTTTGATAGGCCCTATACCTCATTGTATACTGTGAAGCTAATATCTAAAATAATTTTATGGTAAGTTTAAATATTTCTTATTCGTGGGAAAAAGAATATAGTACGTATTTTGTAAAATATAAAGATTGGAATTGAAATAAATATTTTATGATATGGCTAGATAAAAAAAGGTTTTCACTACCTTACTGACTAAAGTACACACTATCTGAAAGAAATCACATGAATTTTTCCCTGGGAATTTTTTCTGGTGGATTTCAAAAAATTCGATTGTCTTGAAAAACATACAGGGCTACTAACCTTTAGTGCTTTGGTTATTCATGATCCCAACATGGGCCAGAATATCCTGTTTTTAAAGCCAAGTTTCATATTTAACATACAGACGTGTAAGTTAGGGAAGGACAGGCAGGTCTGGTGGCTTAAGGTTACTTCCCTGAAACCAACATGTTGATGTTTCTGTTGTTTGGGGTCCTAGAGGTTTACACACCTCCTGGGTAGTGCTCCTTCGGAAGGTTGCACACAAGGGGGTGGGCGAATGAGAAGGAGGCATGTTGGTTTGCAGTCAGATCAGTTTTAGGAAGGGGAACTTGTGGAAGTTGAGGATCTGAACACTTTCTCTTAAAAACATTTGTTCTCTTGGATCCATTGAGAGCTTTCATAACCCCCTAGGGATAAGCACATCCAAGCCTGAAAAGACTGTTAGCTTAAAAAATCCAACAGTGTCTTATGGAGTGGGAAGTCCAGAGATACGTAGGTTACAGAAATTGTGGTAGTTACGACTTCTACCACATGTGTGTGTGTGTGCGTGTGTATACACATACACCATAAAAGTTACCCATTTTAAATATGCAATTCAATGATTTTTGGTAAATCTGTCAGCACCATACTCTAACCAACTGAACTTATTGGCCAGCCCAATTTTTGGTAAATTTATAAAGCTGTAAAACTTTCACCACAATCCAGTTTTAGTATAATATCATCACCCCAAAAATATGTCTTATACCTGTTTGCAGTTAGTCCTTGCTTCCACAGCCAGGTCCAGGTCACCACTAATCTGCTTTTTCTCTATAGATTTGCCTTATCTGAACAATTCAGATAAACACAGTAATAAAATATGTAGTCTTTTTTGCACCAGGCTTCTGTCACTTAACATAATGTTTTTGAGATTCCTTCATGTTATAGCATGTACCAGTAGTGCATACCTTTTTTTTTTTTTTCCTTTTTGTCTTTTTTACTGACCGGTAACGGGATCGCAACCCTCGGTGCTGCGGCCGCACCAGGGACCGGCAACAGGATCGCAACCCTCGGTGTTGCGCCCGCACCGCGCTCAGCCAGTGAGCGAGAACTGGTCTCCACATGGGATCGGGGCGGGAGTGCCTCTGCGCTCCCAAGCGGCGCACTATCCAGTGCGCCACCGGGCCGGCCCAGTGCATACCTTCTTATTGCTGAATAATATTCTCTTGTACTGGTATACCACACTTTGTTTACTCATTTACCAGTTGATGGATATTTGGATTGTTTCTGGTTTGGGACTATTATGAGTAATGGTGTTATAAACATTTATGTATAAGTCTTTGTGTGGACATATGTTTTCTTTTCTACCCAGGAGTGGAATTGCTAGGTCATTTGGTAACTCTGTGTTTAACTTTTTAAGAAACTGCCAGATCATTTTCCAAAGTGATCTCACTATTTTGCAGTCCTACCAGCAATGTATTGAAGGTTCTGGGATTTCTTTTTTTTCTTTTTTTTTTAAAAAGACGACCGGTAAGGGGATCTTGACCCTTGACTTGGTGTTGTCAGCACCACGCTCTCCCAAGTGAGCTAACCAGCCATCTCTGTACAGGGATCCGAACCCGTGGCCTTGGTGTATCAGCACCATGCTCTCCCAGGTGAGCCATGGGCTGGCCCTAAGGTTCTGGTATTTCTATATCTTCACCAACAATTATGATTATAGCCATCCTAGTGGGTGTGCAGTGGTATCTCATTGTAGTTTTGATTTACGTTTCCCTGATGACTAACGATGTTGATCATCTTTTTATGTGCTCATTGGCCATTTGTGTATGTACTTTGGTGAAACGTCTATTCAAATTGTTTGCTTATTTCTTAGTCTTTTTGTCTTCTTGAGTTTTAAGAGTTCTTTATGTATTCTGGATAATGCTCATCAAATACATAATTTGCAAATATTTTCTCCCAGAAAATGCTTTCATTTTCTTAATCATATCTTTTGAAGTTTACAGTTTTTATTTTTATTTTGTCAGCTGGCTGGTATGGAGACCTTGGTGTTACAAGGGCACTCTCGAACCGACTGAGCTAAATGGCCAGACCCTAGAAGTTTTTAATTTTGGAAATTCAGTTTATCAGTTTGTTCTTTCATGAATTATGCTTTTGGCATCATATTTTAAAACTCTTTGCCCAACCCATTGTCATAAAGATTTTCTCTTATGTTTTCTCCTAGAAGTTTTATACTTTCAGCTCTTACCTTTAGATCTATAATTCATTTTGAGATCATTTTTGTGTATTACGTGAGGTAAGGATCTAAATTTGTCTTTTTGCATGTAAATATCCAATTGTCTCAGCACTATTTGTTGAAAAAAAGACGATTTTCCTCCATTGAATTATGTTAGCACTTCTGTTGAAAATCTGTTGGCCATTAATGTAAGGGTTTATTTCAGTACTCTCAGTTCTGATCCATTGATGTAAATGCCTGTCCTATTGCCAGTACCACAGTCTCCGTTGTTGCAGCTTTATAGTTAATTATGAAATCAGGAAGTGTAAGTTCTTGCTTTTTTCTTCTTTTTCGAAATTGTTTTAGCTTTTATGGGTCCTTTACATTTACTTGTAAGTTTTCGTGTCATCTTGTCGATATCTGCACAAAAGCCTACTGGGATTTGATAGAGTTTACGTTGACTCTGTATATCAATTTGGTGAGAATTGACATATTAATATTTAGTCTTCCAGTCTGTGAACAAAGAATGCTTCTCCATTTATTTGGATTTTCTTTAATTTCTTTCAACAGGTTTGTTTTGTAGTTTTCAGGGTACAAGTTGTACACTTTTATTAAATTTATTCCTATGCATTTTATTCTCCTTGATGCTATTATAAATGTTTTCTTAATTTCATTTTTTGGTTGTCGTTGCCAGTATATGAAAATACGATTGATTTTTGTGTATTCATCTTGTATCCTTTGACCTTGTAGAACTTATTTATAGTTCTAGTAGTGTGTGTGTCATGCACATGTGTGTATTCCTTAAGACTGTCTATATACAAGATCATATTATCTGCAATTAGAGACAGTTTTACTTTTTCTTTTCCAATCTTATTGCCTTTGTTTAAAGAAAAAGTGTTTTCTCCCCCTGTTGAAATGGTGAGAAACTATAGGAGTGGTGAGAGTGGACACTCTTGCCTTATTCCCAGTCTCAGAGGGAAGGCATTTAGTCCTGCCCCATTAAGTATCATGTTAGACTTGGGGGTTTTTTTATGTACACGCTTTATCAAGTTGAAGAAGTTTCTCTCTATTCCTAGTTTGAGAGGTTTTGGGGGGTTTTTGTTGTTGTTTCTAATGAATGGTTGTTGGATTTTGTCAACTGCTTTTGCTGTATATATTGAGATTATCACGTGGTTTTTGTTTTCATTTTGTTGATAGAGTATATTATTGATTTACCGATGTTAAACCAAGCTTATGTTATTGATTTGAAATTTCTTTTCTAATATAGGCATTTAAAACTATAAATACTGCTCTACTTTTAAATATTACTTTAACTAAAAGTTCCTAAAATGTTGATATATTTTTATTTTCCTAATGTTCAAAATATTTTCTAATCTCTTGTGATTTCTTTGACTCATGAGTTACTTAAAAGTGTATTGTTTAGGGCCAAGCCCGTGGCGCACTCGGGAGAGTGCGGTGCTGGGAGCGCAGCAACACTCCCGCCACGGGTTCGGATCCTATATAGGGATGACCGGTGCGCTCACAGTGCTCGCTGGCTGAGCGCGGTGTGGCTGGTCTCAAAAAGGACAAAAAAAAAAAAAAAGTGTATTGTTTAATACAAATATTTGGACGTTTACCAAATTTGTTTCTGTTGATTTTTAGTTTGATTTCATAATGCTGGGATAACATACTTTGTATGCTTTCAATCCTTTAAAATTATTTTGACCTTTTATTTTGAAATAATTTTAGTCTCACAAGAAGTTGCAAAAATGCTACAGATGGAACAAATGGATATCTACATGCAAGAGAATGAAGTTGGACCCTTACTTTACACTATATACAAAAATTAACTCAAAGTAGATCGTAGACCTAAATGTAAGAGCTAGAACTATAAAACTCTTAGAAGAAAACATAGGTGTATATCTTTGTGACCTTGGGTTAAGCAGTGCAAGAGAATGAAGTTGGACCCTTACTTTACACTATATACAAAAATTAACTCAAAGTAGATCATAGACCTAAATGTAAGAGCTAGAACTATAAAACTCTTAGAAGAAAACATAGGTGTATATCTTTGTGACCTTGGGTTAAGCAGTGGTTTCTTAAATATGACCCCCAAAATACAACAAAAGAAAAAAAAATATTGGACTTCATCAAAATTAAAAACTTTTAAAGGACGCCATGTCAAGAGTGTAAAAAGACAGCCCATAGAATTGGAGAAGACATTTGCAAGTCATATGTCTTATTAGGGACTTATCTACAAAATAAGATTGTCTCTTACAATTTGACAATATAAAAACAGATTATTCAATTTAAAAATGGGTAAAGGATTTGAATGGATATTTCTATAAAAAAGATATTCAAATGCCCTATAAGCACATGCAGATATGCTCAATATCATTAGATATTAGGGTAATGCTAATCAGTATTCCATTTCACGCTAATTAGGATGGCTATAACTAAACATGGCAATAACAAGCGTTGGCAATGGTGTGGAGGAATTGGAACCCTCATATATGGTTGGTGGGATTGTAAAATGGTATAGGCACTTTGGAAAACAGTTTGGCAGTTCCTCAGAAAGTTACACAGAGTGTTACCATATGATCCAGCAATTCCACTCCTAGGTATACACCCAAGAGAAATACTAACATATGTCTGCACAATAACTTGTATGTGAATGTTCATAGGACCAGCATTCATAATACCCAAAAAGTAAAAACAACCCAATGTCCATCAAGTGATGATTGGCTAAACAAAATGTGGTATCTGCACGTAATTGTATATTATCCAGCCATAGAAAGGAATGAAGTAATGATACAAGGGCACTTCAAAAAGTTTGTGGAAAAATAGAATTAAAAGGTAATACAAATCTTTCCATGAATTTTTTGAAGTACCCTTTTATATACTACAGCATGGATGAATCTTGCAAACACATGAATGGAAGAAACCAGACACAAAAGATCATGTATTGTGTGACTCAACTTATGTGAAATGTTCAGAGTAAGCAAATGTGTGGATTAGATTAATGTTTGCCTATGGCTAGGGAAGTTGTGAGGTGGGGGGAATGCAAAGTGATTGCCAAGGGTATAGCGTTTACTTTAGGGGAGATGAAAATTTTCTAAGTTTAGGTTGTCGTGATGGTTGTGCAAGTCTGTGAATATACTGAAAACCACTGAATTGTACACTTTGAAAGGGTGAATTTTATCCATTCATGTTTGATGTAATTGTTGGTATGTTTGGATTGAAATCTGCCATTTTGTTGTTTGTTTTTTCTATGTCTTATGTCTTTTTTTGCCTGTTTCTCCTTTACTGCCTTCTTTCTGATAAGTAGATATTTTCTAGTGTTTCATTTTTATTCTTTTGTTGGTTTTTAAAAAACTCTTTTCTTGTTATTTTCTTAGTGGGGGTCTCTAGGGATTATAATATTAATCTTAATTTACCACAGTCTACTTCAGATTAACACTAAAACTTGGTTCTGGTTAAATGTAGAAATTTTGCTCTTATGTAGTTCTATTTCCTTTTCCCTTTTTTTGTGTTATTATTGTCATATATTTTCATACACTTTAAACCTCACAGTACAGTTTTATGATTATTTTCTGAAGTCTTACATCTTTTAAATCAGTCAGAGAAGAAAAATAATATATTTATGTAGTCTTTTATATTTTTCTATGTATTTATCTTTTCTGGTGCTTTTTCTCTTTTGGAGTTATCATATGATGTCTTTTCCTCTCAGCTTAAAGGACTTTGTAGTATTTCTTGCAGATCAGATCTGGTAGCAGGGAATTTCTCTCTCTCTCTCTCTGTCTCTGTCTCTCTCTCTCCATCTGGGAATGCTTTGATTTTGCCTTGATTTTTTTGAAGGATAGTTTTGCTGGATATAGAATTCTTTTGACAGATTTTTTTCTTTCAGCCTCCTGAATATATTATCCTGATGCCTTCTGGACTCCATTGTTTCTGGTGGAAATGAGCTGTTGATTGTATTGTTGCTCCCTGTGTGTGAACTGTTTTATTCTTCCTACTTTATTTATTTATTTACTAATTGGCAGCTGGCCTGTACAGGGATTGAAAACTGGATCTTGGTGTTATCAGCACCATGCTCTATACAACCAAGCCAACCAGCCAGTCCTACTCTTCCTTTTAAAAAGATTTTTTCCTGGATTTCTCTCTCTCTCTCCTCTCCTTCTGGGAATCCTAATGCCTATATTGATGCCCTTGATGGTGTCACACATGTCTCTGAGGGTCTGTTTATTTCTATTCAGTCTTTCTCCTTTTTTTGTGTTTCAGATTGGATAAGTTCTGTTGATCTATCTATAAACTCACTGGTTTCTTCTTCTGCCATCTCAAATCTACCGTTGAGCCCCACTAGTGAATTTATTATTTTAGTTATAATTTTCAATTTCAGAATATCCATTCTTATTTTTATAGTTTCTATTTATTGTCTCTGCTTTCTTTTAATTCTTTAAACATGATTTCCTTTAGTGTTTGAACATACTTATAATAGCTGTTTAGTTTTTGAACATACTTAAAATAGCTGTTGGAAGTCTTTGCTAAATCCAACTTCTGGGCCCTCTGAAAGACAATTTCTACAAGTATTAACTGCTTCTTTTCCTGAGTGTGGATCACACTTTACTAGTTTTCTGTGTGTCTCCCAGTTTTTTTAGTTGAAAACTGGACATTTTAGATCATATATGGTTTATGATCATATGGTTTTAGATCATATATGGTTTAGTGGTCAGTTGATGCTTGATCAGAGGTTGTGCTGAAACATCTAGAGTCAATAAGACTTCCACTCTTTGTTAGTGGATTTTTATGTTAATGGATTTGGGGGGAATATTTTCAAAGTTCAAGCAGTTTATGAGTCTGCCCCAGCTATTACTTTCTGTCTGGCCATCTTGTGTCTCTCTTGCACACTCTCCAGGTTTCCTGTTTAGCCCAGGATATGTGGATAGCTAGAGCCTTCTCTAGGCTCTCTGGAGCTTACATGAAATCTTGCATATATGTATATTCAGCAGCGATACATGGGAGCTTATCAAGGCTTGGTATGGCTGTCTCATTCCCTGGATCTTCCTGTTAAATTTCTGGCTAGTCTGCAGGTCTGTTGCTCACTTTAACCATATTGTAACCTAAGTGTAGCTATGATGTTGGTGTTCCCAGTTGTCTGCCACCAGGATTGCTACTGTTTCAACAACTCCCAGCAGTGTGGGGTTATTCCTTGCCCTGCCTCAAGTCAAGTCAGCCCCCTTCAGTATCAGAGTTTCTAGGCTTGCTCTGCTTTGGTGGAACTGATGAGGCTGGTGCATGTGATGGGAGCAACCCCAAGTTAAATGCCACATACTCCCACTGTTCTTACTGGAAGTTCAGCAGTTTTTCTTGAATAAATGATTTTCAGGTTGTATGCCTTTGGTTGATTTCTAGAATCCTCAAATGGTTGTGTTTGACAATTTTATCCAGTTATTGATTTCGGGGGGAAAGAGTTTTCTGAGCTCCACACCTTGCCATTCTGGAGGTCTGGTTGGCATTTTTGACTTTTGATTTTCTCTTTAAGACACACCCAAAAGTCTTTTCAAAGACTGCATATACCCGTCCATTGGGACACTTTTTTTTGCTTCCCACAGTGCTTATGATTTTGTCAGTTCTCTTTATATTTCTGTTGGGATTTTTTTTGTTTTAAACATTTAGATTCATATTTTTTTTTCATAATTTTTGCCATGAAACATTGAGGAAAAGAACAGAAGACTGTCTTCTACCTCCTCCAGCCCCAGTTCCTGCATTTCTGAATCCTTAATTATAGTTGGAATATTTTCTGAGGTCGGTATCATCAAATAAATTATATCAAATGCTATGTCTGTCTTTCTGTAATAGTCCCTGTGTCTTCAAGGTTCATGCCAGAGACCCAGCCTTCAGTATGTCTGGGCATTGTCACCTCCTACCTACCTCAAAAGTACCTGCCACATTTCTGTGTGTGTGGTGGGCACGTTGGGGAAATGTGTACATTAGAAGCAACAGACTGTGATGTAACACCTCATTTCGCATGGCCCAAGTGAGTGCCAGGCTCGTTTCTCCACCCCCTTCTGTTAGTACCATTTGGTGTAGATACAGACAGAATCTCCCCACTCCCCTGCTGTGTGATCCTTGGCTTACTATTTTTCCCTGAGATAAGTGCTAATTGGTTTTCAATTCCACTTGGATTTTAATGCTGCCCACTGCAGCCTTGGTTCAGAAACACAGATCTCTTGAAGAAATGTTCCTTACAAGGAGGAATCAGCATTGCCAGGAGCTGGCAGGCTCTTTTCTTCCCAGTTTGCCACAGTGGTCTTGGTCTTCTGCCAAGCACATGTGCTGCCTGCCTCAGGCTTAGTGAGGGATGTTTTGCAGCAACTTGCTCATGATGACAAGGACAGGCTTGGACAAAGCTCCCTTTCCTCCATGTGTGGAGAGCTGCTGGGCCTTGGTTTGTGGAAGGTGGAGGAATGTCATTTGACCAGCTTGGAGTGATGAGTCTCAGAATCCTGATCTGGGATCCAGGAGCATTTCTGTGTCCTCTGGACCACTCCTGCCAGTGGCCCACCTCCCTCTACATTGTCTGGGGCTGGCTCTGTTCTCTAGTCTGCTGCAGGAGAGGCAGGATAACATAGTGCCAGTCATCTGGGGTGGGGAGGTGATTTTGATCCACCTCCCCCCTCCCCCCCAGTGTTTTCTTCTGCTCAGAACACTGTTCAGGATTGTCCCACTCCACTGCTGCCTCCAGAGGCCCACACTCATTCGTTCTCATTCATTCCCACATGCCCAGGCACTGGGGGAGTGGGAAGGCAGATGTCTGTCATGTAGGTGGAGAACAGGAGCACATGGAGCTCCCACAAGGCAGGAACAACAGTACAGTGATTGAGAACACAGATTCCCAGGATAGATAGGCCCATCACTTCCATTGCTGGCTGGAGAATTGGTGCTGGTGACCAGGGGGGCCTCAGTTTCCTCTTCATAGAATTGCTAGGACTGCGGCAACAAAGTATCAAAAGTGGGTGTTTTAAACAACAGAAATTTATTGTCTCAGGGTTCTGGAGGCTAGAAGTCTAAGATCAAGGTAGTGTCGGGGCTGGTTCCTTCTGAAGTCTGTGAGGAAGACTCTGTCCCATGCCTCTCTCCTAGTTTCTGGTAATTTGCAGGTACTGTTGGCATTCCTTGGCTTCTACTGCATCACTCTGATCTCCGCCCTCATCTTCACATGGCGTTCTCCCTGTGTACTTGTCTGTGTCCAGATTTCCCCTTCTTAAAAGGACACCAGTCATATTGGATTAGTGGTTCACCCTACTCCAGCATGACCTCATCCTAACATAACTAATTACATCTGCAGCAACCCTGTCCCCAAATGAGGTCACATTCTGAAGAACTGAAGGTTAGGACTTTAACACATGGATTTTGGGGGGACACAGTTGAACCCATAACAGAAAAAAAAATAGCGATGATAATACTACCCATCCAGTAGGGTTGGTATGTTAATAATTTACACAAGTAAAGCACTTAGCCGAATTCCTGTCACATAGTAAGTGCTCAGTAAATGTTAGTCTTATTTGATGCCCTCATGTCTCAATGGGACATTTCAGTGCTAATTGGCTCACTGGTTCTGTTCTTGCCCCCACCATTCCATTCTCCAAAACTGAAGTCATATTATATTCCCTATGTAAACCATTCAATGGCATTCCATTTCTAGTAGTAAGGATTTTGGGGTCTCAAGTAACAGAAAACTCAACCCAAACTAGCTTAAGGAAATTGAGAAATTGTTGTGTTAACATAGTCACAGTCCAGGCATACTCTGCTTTAGGTGCACCTTGATCCAGAGCTCAAATAATGTTACTACCAATACTGAGTTTTTCTCCTTGATCTCTCGGTTGGTTCCAGTCTCAGATTGATTGTTTTCTAATACAGCCATGCATCGCTTAATGATGGGGATGTTCTGAGAAATGCATCGTTAGGCAATTTCGTCATTGTGCAAACAAAATAGAATGAACTTACAGAAACCTAGATGGTATAGCCTACTACACACCTAGGCTATATGGGATAGCCTATTGCTCCTAAGCTACAAACCTGTACAGAATGTTACTGTACTGATGTTGTAAGCAGTTGTAACACAGTGGTGAGTAATTGTGTATCTAAACATAGAAAGGGTAATGTGCTGTGCTGCAACTTTACAATGGCTACAGTGTCACTAAGTGATAGGAGGTTTTCACCTCCATTTTATTCTTATGGTATATGGTCTGTCATTGACTGAAACATCAGTATGTGGCACATGACTGTAGTTATAAGATGATTGCGGGCCGGCCTGGTGGCGCACTGCTACAGTGCGCCGCTTGGGAGCGCGGCGGCGCTCCCGCCGAGGGTTCGGATCCCACATACAGACCGGTTCCCGCTCACTGGCTGAGCGAGGTGCGGACGCAACACCGAGGGTTGTGCTCCCGTTGCCGGTCCCGGTCCAGTACGGGCGCGACACTGAGGGTTGCGATCCGTTGCAGGTCACGAAAAAAGACAAAAAGGAAAAAAAAAATAAGATGATTGCAACAACTCTAGCCTCAAATTATGAGGAAAAAGAGGGTGGGAACCTCTTTAAAAGTTCTGAAATTCAGTGTAAGCCAGCTTGGGTCATGTGTCCAATTATTACCGTCACTACAGCTAGGGGAAGCCAGGATGCAGCGATTGGCTTAGTTAGGCCTGGGTCAAGCCTGGAGCCCCATTTGTATCTCATTCCCTGAAAGTGGGGGCCATCTGGGTCTCAAGTGAAAACAGGGTAGTTTTTGGGAAAAGAGACTCAATGCGAGTGGGGAACAATGGGTTATCTAGTAATTTACTCCATGTATTACATGGAGTATAAGTATATCTAGTAATATACTCCATATATATATATTGTTTAACGTATGTGTATGTTAAAATAACACCAAAAATCCTTACCCTGGCCTGTAAGGTCGCCATGATGCAGCCACTACCAGCCTCACTCACTGAACAGCGGCCAGTCTTTCACTGAATTTCTCAAACAAGCCGCGCTTTCTTCCTGCCTTTGTACATGGCTCTTCCCTGTGCTTTTCCTGATTGCTTTTTCCTAGCCTTCTCTTTCTCATCCCACAGATCTCAGCTTAAATGTCAAGTCTTCCAAGAGGCCCTCCTGGACCATCCTGATTCTAAACTAGGACCCTTGTTATTCTTACCTGGCAAAGCTTCATAGCAGTTATCATAATATTTAATTACATGTTATGCTTGTCTTTACATGTTTAATGTCTGTCTTCCCCACTGGGCTGTACGTCCCAGGAGGATAAGCCCAGGCCTGTTTTTTTCCTTCAAATTACATCTGTAGTACATACTAGGGGCTCAAAAAAAAAAAAAAAAAAAAAAAAACTTTATTAAATAAACATGGTTGAAGTAGAATGGTTTACTCATTTAAAATTATGGTTAGTGTGTCATTGCACTAGAGCTGGGAAAAAAGTCTGGCTGGAAGTTTTAAAAACCTTGATAGTGGAATTTCAAAGTGAAAGTTTTATTAGGAGATTAAATGAATACTTCAGCCACAGTTTTATAGGCCTGTTGGTGTTAGTGGTGCCCAAACTGACCTTCTGTTTGGAGTCTTGGGGCCAGTTGAGATGGTATATCTCCAAACAGTAAAAACCTTACCATGTTAACTAGAGTACAACAATTAACACATATTTTTAATTAGCCTTTTAGTCATCTCATATTAAGGAGGCCAGGGCAAGCATTTTAACAGTTGGTTACTTGAATACCTGCAAGGAACTATCCCACACTTCTCACACAGTTCCAAATCTCTACAGTCTGTCAACAGTCCTGAAGCTGGGAGCTTTTTTCCAGGTCTCTCTCTTCTCACTAAAGCCACAGTTCTCTCTTCCCATTAAACCCATCTGTTCAGCCTCTCAGTGCAGAGTGAAGAGGTCACCAAACTGGCATGACAGCAAAGGTGGCTGAACCTTCTTCTGGGTGGGGGGGGACACTCAAGGATGTACAGTGGATAGGCAATGCATCGCATGGAAGAGTTAGCTTTGGCAGTCATCTGGTAGAGCAAAAATGCTGTAGAGTCAAGATCTCCTTTAATGTTCTCTGAAGATGTTGGGTATTAATTGCATATAGGTTCGGCTGCTGCAGCACACCCAGAAGAACAGTGGCTTAAATGTGGGAGCACTTTATTTCTCTTTCG